>NC_034604.1:76037333-76048967 GCF_900095145.1 Mus pahari | reverse complement strand
ACACACACACACACACACACACACACACACACACACACTTGGTTAAAAAATGTTTTATAACCCTAAACCATTATAATAGCACGTGGAGTCCGGTGCAATAACACATCAATTTCACCATGAGCACACCATTAAGAGTAGGAGTTTGCAGGACACTCAAGAGACACATAAAATGCAATCCTACTAGGGAAAATTTCTGATAAAATAGACGGAAAATATTCCCACTGCCAAAAAAGTGCTTATTTCACATTAATCCCAAGTTTAAGTCTGGTCATGATTACACACACACACACAAATATGAATGTAACAAACAGGTTCTGGACTTTACTTAATGAATAAAACAGACTTAGTAGGGCTTGAGTTAATAATCCTGCAGAAGACCAGGTTCCCAACACCCAGTAAATCATGCATGCCCTTGATTCCTGGGTCATCACTGCACACCTCAGAGATGCCATGGCCCCAGAGCATCCCCCAGCTGAGGAACAACTGATGAAATGAATTCTCGGTCACTGGAAACTGACCTCCGGGCTGGCTGGTTCTGGCCCTGTCCAGCTTTAATGATTGTCTCTTTGGGAACGACACCATTCAGCCATCTTCACTTTGAAAAACAAGTATATTATCATTATTATACTCAATAATATTAGAAAAAACCTGAGACTTATTAACCACCTATTAAAAGTCTATCCATTAACAATAGCTAATTTGAGAATCTTCAGCTCTCCGTGTGTTACAGCGCATGATGGCTAACGTTGATTGTCAACTTGATAGACCTGGACTCACCTAAAAGACAAACTTTTAAATGTGTATGTAAGGAAGTTTCTAGAGTAGTTTCACTTAAGGGTAAAATCCACTTTAACTGTGGAGAGCAATATTGCCGGCAGGTCCAGGCAAGAGGATAGAGGTCCTGGTCCCGCCAGGGTCTCTCAGGGACTGAGCAAGATGGGATGGTGAGTGTTGATGGCTCACAAGAAACACACAGAACCAAGAGTCTTGTCAAAGCAGGAACTCGACTTTATTGCATCAACCTCTCGCTTATATAAGTTCGGAACACAGGGAGGGGGATTTTTGGTGGGATAAGATGACATAGGAGGTGGAGAAGGGTAACAGAGGGTATGGAGTGACTGACAGGGCCATTGGCAAAGCTCTACATCAGCATTGGTGGGGCAGAAGCAGGTCCAAACAGATTTGGCTGAGTCACCCCGATACGGAAGTGACTGAGACAGGTCTCAAAACACAAGCCAGGCTCAGGTTTGTCCTCAAGGCCCAAACCAGGGCCAAAATGGGGCCCAACACAATATGCTACAGCCTGAGATCTTGGCCTTGATAAAAAAAAGACAAGGCCAGTGGAGAACCAGGAGCCATTTGTCTCTCTTTGCCTGATGAAATATGCAGTGTGGCTAGCTGCCTCGTGCTCTCGCCCCTGCCTTATCATGGCAGCCTTTGAACTAACCCTTTGAACTGTGAGCCAAAACGAGCCAAAACGAGTAAGTTGCTGTTGCTAGGTGTTTTTGTCACACCAGAGAGAAAAATAAGAAATACCAACTGTCTTTCAGAACCACCCTTATGGGGATCCCCTAACAGTTGGGAGTCACAAAAGGGAGACAGTAAAGTTGATGGAAATTATAGGAAAGTAATCACATGTTCTTCATTTCAAAGACCCTCATGTGTAAACTGTAGTCAACACCTACAAGGCTTAAGAACAGGGAAGCATTATCTCCTTTCACACCACTGTGACAAAAACACTGCACAGAAGCCACTTAAAGGGTGAGACTTGCATGGGGTCATGATGTTGGCCCATCATGATGGTGAAGGCATGAAGGAGCAGCTTAGCTCTTGGTGGTGATACTGCAGAGGCTGTGCACATCGTGGCCAGAGAGAAAAGGTGACAGGAAGCAACCAAGGACAACACGCTCATAGAATGTAGGCCCAACCTCCTGATATTCCTAGTACCTATTAAAAAAAAAAAAAGGCACCTACTAGGGACCAAGTGTTCAAACATGATCTGTGGAAACATTTCATACTTCAACCATTAACAGAAAGCAAGGAGGGGTACACAGATTTCCATAGGTTCGTGTTCACCTAACATCAAGGCCCAGAACAGCCCTTTCCAGAAAGTTCAAAAGAAAATCGATTTCCTTTCTGGGTCTCATGCCTCCCTAGACTCTGGTGATTGTCTGGGCTCTGATGGTAGCATCTCATTTTCATTACCAAGTTTGCACCTCCTCGGTAAATACTGGAGCATATCTCCAGGGGAATGCAAGGTTCTGGTATTCAGCTGGTTTTTGTTTTCCTCTTGCCTTTCTGGAACATAAATTAAGAAATGCCGTTAAATGCCCACTTCTGCAGTGTAATCACGGGGCAGATACTGTGGCTGATAATGTTTACACACTGCAAACTGCTTTACTTCTTATACAGAGTCAGAGAGATGTGTTTAAATGTTTTTTCATGGCTCGTACTTGTAGATCTCTAAAATAGATTTGAATAATTATCCAGTATTACCATCACGACGCTTTCTTGAGTTATAATTAAAATGCATCGTTTTATTATACTTTCAATTTTTGCTCTAGAAAATGTTAAATTGTAACTACACATTCAAGTTTAAATTAATGTACTCCTTCAAAAAGTAATTCAAGCCATCTTTTACCTATAAATATTATAATTTGGTGGTAGTGTGTGTGGAACAGGATTCATATAAATATTTAAATGAGTGCATGGAAAACGTTAAACACTTCTCCTAAGTTTAAGATTTGGTACATACTCTTTCAGAAATGATGACAAACATATCAATTTATATTTATCCAAGCTGACAATACAGAATTTGAGCTTCCATATTCATTTGCTAACTCCTTCCTCTGCTGAGAAGTCTGCTTTCATGAAATTGCATGGCTGACAATCATTTGGCTCCTTGGGCTGATCCCCAAGACCAGCAGCATTATGGGAAGGCACTGGGAAGGAGCTGTGGAGGTCAGGAAGACGCTCCTGATCACCAGTTTCAATGAGCACAGGAGTGATGGGCTTTGTGGGCCATTTCATTCTGGAGTGTCAAGTAAACTAAGGTAAGAACTAGGGATTTTCTTGTAGACAAAGAATATTAGCAGACTTAAGCCTCTTTGGGTTGGAAGGACAGATATGCCACATGTACAAGCAATAATGTGAATCTATCCAGAAGGACTTGAAGCTGGGAGGTGAGCATAAACAAGGGCTGGCATTCAGTCAGAGACTCGAGTGCCAATCAAACGATGGTGCCTTTTATCCCGCTTACTTGGGTTGCTCTGCCTGGACAGGAAATGTGAAAGCTGACAACCTGCAAGGTCACCAGGTTCTCAAAGCACTTCCTGAAGACCTGGGGCCGACTCCCACTCCCCAGTGAAAATGGCTGTGCTGATGCAAAAGTCCCAAGAAAAGCCAACCCTCACTCTGAACTTGTCCCGTGTGTGGAAGGTGCCAGGGAAGCAGGTGTGTCCTTGCAGTATAACTTGGAGGAATTTTGAATAGTGGCCTGGCTCACCATCTGAGTAAAGGTGAGGGTAGTGCCAAGCACAAATGCTGACCCACCTTTCACTGGGGAAACCCCTGCACAGATCACTGTAACTGGCTGGGTCCTGTAGGGGGTGGTTCTGATGCTTTGATTGGGCATCTTCATGAGAACAACACTGAAGGTCCTGTTCCCCAACTGGTTCTTGATTGGTCAATAAAGATGCAAGAGGCCAATGGCTGGGCAGAAGAGGAGAGACTTCCAGGTTCCCACAGGCAGGCTAGGAGAAACAGAAGAAGGAAAGGGACTTTGCCATGCTTCGGAGGGAGAGAGTGTCACCAGCTATGTGAGATCTCAGGAGGAGAGGTCATTGGCCACTTCTCCAGGTGGAATATGAGAAACACAGCTAATCTGAGGGCAGATGTAGGGTGTTGAACAAGAGAAAGTAACACAGCGACTAAGCTAAGGGCAGATTTAGAGTGTTGAGCAGGAGTAAAGGAAAAAGCACACTAGCCATGGGAGGTTTTAGCCCAGCCACTGAGCCATAGGCAGGTTAAAAATGACTCTCTCTCTCTCTCTCTCTCTCTCTCTCTCTCTCTCTCTCTNTGTGTGTGTGTGTGTGTGTGTGTGTGTGTGTGTGTTTCATCTCTGGATCCAAGAGAACCAGGGCAGTCTGGTAGCACAGTCCACCCAGAGCTTAAAGCAGGGTAGTAGAAACTACACGCTACAGGGTTCATGTGCATCTATCAGTTCCATGTTAGAGCAGTGGCACACCCAAGACAACTGACTTAGAAACTACGAGAGGCTTCTTTAGCTTATAACTTTGGAAGCTCAATATCCAAGATCTGGCAGGGGGGTGGTGGTTGGCTTTTATGAGGCTACCATTTCAGCAATGGCAGGAATGCATGTCCCCTTGATCTGTCACACCGTTAGAGGATGAAAAAAGAGACATAAGGCAGTTAAGTTTCCACAGCTTTCTTTGAGGAAAACCTCCACTGACCTAAAGACGTTCTGCAAGACCCCACCTCTTAAGGGACCACAACACCTCCCAGGGAAACAAATCTCTTCTTGTGGACCTTTGCAGGCCAGACGCCGACCATTCAATCCCTGAGCCATGACTGCATAATTGTTCAGTCAAGTAGCTTGGGTGAGGGCAGCTGAGGAGCCACTGACCTTCAGCACAGCCCTTACAACTGTTGCCAGATGGAATGCAGGAGAGCTTTGATCTAGATATAAACAAGCCTGCAAGTTCTCAGGGCCATGTTAGCCTCTCCCTCTGTTTAAGCCTTGGCACTGCTGTGGAAGAATTCTTAGAAGGCAGAAAAATGTAGTGTTAAAGTCACAGCCTCTTGAGTCAGAGGAGGTAAGTGCCGATTCTACCCCTCCCCGCAGAGCCCTGACTAGCCTGCGACATTCTGGGGGTCACTTTGCCTCCATGACTTGCCTTGGTTGTCTACAAAGGCATTTTCAAAAGAGCCTTTTTGGTAAGGTGATGTGACAGTCAGCTTGTGTTGCTGTGAAACACACACACACACACACACAGAGAGAGAGAGAGAGAGAGAGAGAGAGAGAGAGAGAGAGAGAAGATCAACTTAAAAGAGGGAACAGTTTACCTTTTACCTTGGCTCCCAGTTTCTCTGCTTTTGGTCAGTTGGTCACTTGGCCTTGTTGCTGTAGGTCCTGGTGAGACAGGACATCATATTAGGGAGCATGTGGACTGAAAAACGGCTCACCTTGTGTCAGAAAAGGATGTATGAGGAGACAGTGAAGAAGGGAAGAGAATTGGTGGAAAGAGACCCCTCCCGTTAACTAGATACCAACTACTCAGTCTCGGCGAACCCCTCAACATCCCATCAAGTTATAAATCCATCCATGTCAGAGCCTCCACTTTACAGAGCCCATGAACACTGCTGCCTTGGGAACCAGCAAGCAGGCAGAACTCCCTGCCTTCACTGGCCTTCATTCTAAGTTTCTCTCACCTCATTTCCTGTGCCAGTAAACAAGGTAATGCATCTAAACAGCTTGCACTAGGCCACCATTTTTGGAGCACTAACAGCTGCTGTGGTTATTATTATCATAGTTGGTATTATTTAGTACTAGCTTGGAAGCCCGCCGAAAGCTCCTCACTCTGTGTCGCTTTCTTTGCCTGTGACTTTGGATTTTGCACTATATTCCTTCAGCAGTACAATAAAGTAAGATGAAATGGAGTTCTAACACAAACAATGAGATACACAAATAACCCAGTATTGACCAGACATCCAACCTATTTATCTGTATACTGCACTGTCCAATCTCAACCTCCCAGATAAAGACAGATACATGGAAACTTCTAGATATGAGTGTGTTCCAAATACCAGCAGTGGCATTAGCCAGAAAATTAATGTGTGTGCTAGGGTGGGGTTGTACTTGACATATAGTTATAATTAACAATGTTTATAGCCTTAATTTTAGTAATGAAATAGAACACTATAGTCTGAAGGCAGGAATCTAGAAAGTTATAAAGTGTGTGGGGTAAGGTGTTTCTATTTAAGGCATCTGAGTTTTTACAGCATGTAATACTGAATACTATTAAATGTTAATGTATTTCATTTTGCTTTGCTTCTGTTCTTGTTCAAGTTTCTTAGAAATTTATTATTTATGTATAAAGTTGTTTTATATCCAAGTACATCTGTACACCAGAGGAGGGCATTGGATCCCATGGGACTACAGTTAATTGGCAATTGTGCACTGCCATGTGGGTGGTGAGAATTTAACTCAGAACCTCTGGAAGAACAGCCATCTCTGAGCCATCTCTCCAGCTTTGGTTTGTAACATGTGCTATGATGCTGGGGACAGTTGATTTTGTATCTGTCTGTGTGTCTGTGTGTCTGTGTGTCTGTCTTTAGAAAACTTAAATGAACTTTCAAATGTTCTGCGGTGCACACTGAGGCTTTGGGTTCAGAAGCAACTTGATGTTGAAGAGGAACTCTCCATTTTAATCCATTCATAGTCTTGATGAACCTTTATCAAAATATGGAAAATTAAGCTCAGCCATTCCAACAATGGAAATAAGCATCACCAACAAATGTAAAACAGCTAAGCTCCCGAAACACAATTGCATAAAAATTCAGTTACATGGCAGGGCAGGGCTAGGGACTCATTGCATTCAGACCAGGGAACTAGAGGCAGTGGTAAGGCTCCACTGGTAAGAAAGTATTCCTCTTTCCTCATGATACTAATGAAGAAGGAAGCAACACTTGAGGCTTAAAGTTGTGATCACATAGAAGATTCTAGATTCCTGAAAACTCTCACCAATAATTGGCTGAATACAAAGGAATGTGTCTCGTGTTGAGAACAATGTAAAGAAGGAAGATGATAAAGCTGTAGCTATCACCCCATAGGGTCTCACCTTCATCATCCATGCAAAACCTGGAGTCTGTCACTGAAGGGAACTCATATTTCCAGTCGTGGAGACACAAGCCATTGGATAGTCTTCTTCAGATATGTTTAAAGTACTGTTTACAATTACGGAATTAAAAAAATACCTCTTAAAACTGTTTTGGGGGTATTCTCATTTTAAAACATCTATAATGATTATAAAACCACAAAATGACCATCAACCTAAAGTGAAGTACTTTACACACATGCCACTCCCTACCCAGAATGGGCATTGCAGCACATGGGCTCGTCATGCAGATTCCAGACTGTGTGGTCTCAGGAAGGATTTCAAGCATAGCTCCTCAGGAATACAAAATACTGGGGTAACTCAAGGAAAGCAGAAACCAAGCCCATCCAGGAAGACTGGCTTTACTACATTAGGTAACTTCTGCCTAGAAAGAGTTTTCTCAAGTGAAAATAAACAACTAATAAAACCCTAAAGCAATCAGCTAACCAATTACTAGTCAGCCAAATAGTGAACCAATCAGCTAGCCTAACCAATAATCCAACCAACCAGTCAACCAGTCAGCCAACAAGTCAGCCAGCCAGCCAACCAGCTAGCCAGCCAGTCAACCAGTCAACCAGACAACCAACCAATCAGCCAACCACACAATCAACCAGCCAGCAAACCAGCCAGCCAGCCAACCAGCTAGCCAGCCAGTCAACCAGACTACCAACCAATCAGTCAACCACACAATCAATCATCCATCCATCCATCCATCCATCCATCCATCCATCCAGCCAGCCAGCCAGCCAGCCAGCCAGCCAGCCAGCTAGCCGTCCATCCAGCCATCCAGCCATCCAGCCATCCAGCCATCCATCTGTCCATCCAGCCATCCAGCCATCCAGCCAGCCATCCGTCCATCCAGTCACCCGTCCATCCATTCATCCATCCATCCATCCATCCATCCATCCATCCATCCATCCATCCATCCATCCATCCGTCCATCCATCCATCCGTCCATCCGTCCATCCGTCCAGCCAGCCAGCCAGCCATCTCCCAGAGAACCCCAGTCTCAGAGGCTTATTTTTTCATCTTATTTCCTTTTGTTTCAGAACTTTTGGAGGTGACTGCACTCGGTAAGAGACTGGTAAATACTGTAGTAAATTAGATTAACAGCAGAAAGCTTCTGAAAAGAGGAGAGATACATTCAAGCTACCCTTCTCACGGAGGTCCAAACGGATCTACCAAGTCTGGGCTGATGCTGATGACCAGGGCAGAGATAACCCTGGAAAACCCTAAGCAGATTCCACAGGCCAAAGAAAAGGAAAATGGATGAGCGGGGGAGGTGACCTGCCCTATTAGGGAACCTATTCTAAGTCCAATGAGGATCCGTTCTGAGATCTGCTGTCACCTTACACTGAGGCAGCATCTATCTGTCTTTTCATCTGTCATGTGGCCCATGGCCTTTCAAGTTCCATGATCCTTTCAAGTTCCATCCAGGTAACTGAGCCTGCCAGACCACTAGGCTGAGCCCTGCCCCGTTGGGCTGCTCTACTGGGGAGATGGTGGGTTGTGTGGTTGGGTTAGTGTTGGATATGGAGAGCAGCAGGTCCTGTGGTTGGTATGTAATGATGGTCTTGCTTCCCAGCTAGGGATGTTCTGTAGAGCTGAGAAGGTTGAGAGTGCCATGGTGCCTCAAGACAATGAATGTCAGGTGGATTCATTGCCGGAGCCTAATTTCTGTGCTGAGAGACATTTTCTCCCTACAGGTCCTTGCAGGCAGAGACATTAACCAGAACGTTCAGAGCAGAAGCAGTATAATTCACCACATGAAAGAAAACCTTCACTAAGTTAAAATCTTTGCTGTGCTGGGGCATTGAAAATATTTGGTAAATAATCTTCATTCCACAGTTTAGTAACATCATTCTTTAAAACCACTAAGGCTGTGAACATTTTTCCCTTATCTAGACGCTCATCCCCCACATGAAGGCCCATTTGCACGCTGTGAAGACATCCGTCTTGTTTATAATCCTCTTTGTCTGTCTTTATCAAATCCTTCAGCTGCGTGGATCACTGGCCATTCCCAGACATCCCATTTAGTGAGGGTTCTCCAAAAGCTGCTCTATGGAGAACCTATATTCCTGGAAGAGGTCAATGTCCTCACTTCAGCGTGCTTTAAGAATTAACCAGTAATCACATAAATGTGACTGTATACAGGCTCTGTCCCAAATGATCTGGACACTGGAAACTCAAGGGACTTGTATTTTCCCTAGAAAATATTCAACACTTACTGTGTCAACCTGCAATCTAGGTGTGGGACCCGCTGCCACCAGACCCTGACACCTATCCCTTACCTGTGTGTCTTGTCTTTCATATTCCAACAGATCTGTACATTTGGTTGCCAAGCTGTGTGGCAATTACACTCCAGTGACCTACCAGTCACCCAGACAGTATCCTCAGAAAAGAGGACTCCTGTTTCAGAGGGGCATGGCCACTCCAAGTTGCAGAGTCACACTGGCAGAACCAGCCCAGAGGTCAGTCCTCACCCTGCCATTGGCCACCAAATAGTTGAACACGTGTGCTGTTCTCACTAGATTTATTGTATGGAGAGTAAACTTTCCACATATATCTTAACTAATGAATCTTGGAGTATTTTGACCTCCTCAAAGCCTCAGTTTCTAAGACTTAGGCAAACACGGGGAATTGTAGCAACACAATTATTCTCATGGAACTAATATTCACCACTAAGTGAAGAAGATGTGAGGAAGACAGCATGAGAGAGATGGAAGGTCAGGAAAAACAACACAGGAAATTCCAAGGTTCATTATTTAATTCACAAGTTTTTTTGTTTTGTTGTTGTTGTTGTTTTGAGTGCTTAATGGATGTAAAATCCAGCTTGGGCTTTTGGAAGAGGAGAGGAAGCAATGCCATTGGCTGATGGCATGCCCTGGATTTGAGAGCCAAGGTAACTAGGTGACCACAGCTCCCTCTGGGGTTCCAGAGCCTTGTACACATCCCCTTCAAGCTCTGAGCCCTCCACCATGTCTGCTCTGCTTCCTTCCTACTGTGTGAACATCATGACCTTGGAGCTCAAGGAGGCCACGGTCTGAATACAGATTCACCTGTCTCTTGTGTGCTACATAGAGGCGTGCATGTGTACTGAGAGCTAACTGGAGGTGTGCGTGTGCTTGCGTGTGCGTGTGCGTGCGTGTGTGTGTGTGTGTGTGTGTGTGTGTGTATGTGTGTGTGTCTGTGTGTGTGTGGTCTTTCCTGTGTGCTACAGGGAGGTGTGTGCATGATGTATCCTGTGTGTTACAAGGATGTATGCCTGTTTCTTGTGTGCTACATGGTTGTATGTATGTCCCGTGTGCTACAAGGAGGTGTTCGTGTTCTCTTACAGGGGAGAAGCACCTACCTACCTAGACAAAAATGATTCCACAAAGGTAAAGCAAGAAGTCTCAGTTCAGTCACATCAAAAGTTTTAAAATATGCATGGATTTAAATAAATTCCTCAATTTCTGTGCTGCTTTTGGGAAAAAAAACAGATGTGTAAAGGAACCCTTTTTTAAAAAAAGCAGGAGCGTTATTGTTTCATTCCATTTTAAACTATATTCTCCCCGAAGAACATTGTGTGGGTGTGAGAAAAGTGGCAAAGGATGATGGCATCGTTTTTCCATTTTTAGCACGTAGTTAGTGTTCTTCCAGCATGTCTGTAGTTAGTGTTCTTCCAGCATGTCTCACTATGGGCCAGTGAGCATGTTAACAGTCCTCAGTTAAAGCTCGGGCAGCAGCTGAGGCCTGCAGTGGATGGGGCCGAGCTGTGGTGCTGAGGGTGAGCTGTGGTGCTGAGCCCTGCACTGAACTCGATTTTCTGATTACATTTAATATAGAAAGAAACCAGCTAGCTTCCTGTGCAGCTTCTAAGGAACACTATCAAAGCCAGTCCCTCCCTAGGGACCCATGCACTGAGGAACCTGCTGCCTTGGGGGTTTCCTTTGGAGCTCAAGATAAATAGACTTTTTACCCAAATGTACCACAGTTGAGAGAAAAAGAAGGGAAAGGAAAGAAAGAAGAAAAGAGAGAAGGAAAGAAAAAAAGAAAGAAAGAAGAAGAAAGAGAGAGAAAGAAAGAAAAGAGAAAAGAAAGGAAGAAAATAGACATTTAAAGCACTAGGGTAGGTTCACCCACAGAGAGTTTCAGAATTCTCTCTCTTAAAAAAAAAAAATAGTATTGTTCAGGGGGAAAGGAGCACTCTTTGTATTACTGCAATTTCCTGAAAACATTAACTTCATAAAGCCTAGCTCCAGCTTTTGGTGTCCTTTGACAGTCTCAATAGGGGTGAAGATCAAGGATTTTCCTGCTGACAACTTGCAAATGCTGCCTAAGCTTTTGCTTCCAAGAGAGGAGGCAAACAGGAACCAAATTCACTCTGAGGGCAGATAATGGTCAACTGCCTGGGAGACAGGACAAGGTGGGCTGCCAACATGGCTGAATTATTGCAGGCTTGATTTCTGAGATTCCCTCCACCTCCCCCACCACACCCCTGTGTTCCCCCTCCCTACCACACCCCTGTGTTCCCCCTCCCAACCACACACCTGTGTTCCCCCTCCCCACCACACACCCCTGTGTTTTCCCTCCCCATCACACACCTGTGTTCCCCCTCCCCACCACACACCTGTGTTCCCCCTCCCCACCACACACCTCTGTGTTTTCCCTCCCCATCACACACCTGTGTTCCCCCTCCTCTACCACACCCCTGTGTTCCCTCTCCCCACCACACACCTGTGTTCCCCCTCCCAAC
>NC_034604.1:75977567-76036743 GCF_900095145.1 Mus pahari | reverse complement strand
CCCCTCCCCATCACACACCTGTGTTCCCCCTCCCCATCACACACCTGTGTTCCCTGTCTCCACCACACACCTGTGTTCCCCCTCCACCACACACCTGTGTTCCCCCTCCCTACCACACACCTGTATGTATGGCATCTGATTCTTCATGCCTGTTCTCTCCAGTTCTGTTTTGCGCCTCAGCTTCAAGAGCCAAGTCTAGTTTATTTCCTTCTATGTAGTTTATACCAAGATTTTGAGCCTGTTGGGGGAGATCACTTTTATTATTATTAATTTGAAAAGCATCTCGTTTTGTAGTGTTTCAAATTTAGAATTCCATTTAAAAGCAAAATGGAAACAAAGAGAGAAAATACAGTCTGTGTGCCTCAAGTTCCAGTGAGTCTCAGCCACATCCCATAGATTATTTTGGTTTAGTTTTTAACAAAATATAGCATTAAATCACTCTAATGAGCTGTTTCTGCCCATCTCTCAGCACAAGGTCATTAGGTACATGACAGTCCCTTTCTGAGATCTTCACTATCTCACATCAGAGATGCCATGGAGAAGTCCTGGTGGTTTTCCGTAGCAAAAGACAGGACTGGGAGATCCAGAGGGAAACAAGCAAGCCATTTGTCATTCATCTAGGGGATGGGCTCCAGAAACTGGTGGCTTGGGGACAGTAGGGACAGATGTCAACCAAAAGTGGAGTTCACCACCCCTTCCTTCTGTTCTCATGGGTACTGCTTCCCATGTTTCCAGGGAAAGAACGAAAACCCTGAAATTAGCATACACATTTAAAATGTGTCATTAAATGAATTGTGCTTTTTTTTTAAAGAGTAACAGCTGTTTTTTTTTTTTTTTTTAATTAATAAGAGATACACATACAGGACACTCACCAGATCTCACAGCACACATAGCATCCCCCATGACAGACCAGCAACTCTCTTCCAGTGTGTGATGAATACAGACAGCAAGGTGAAAGCAACCAGGTAACTGAACGTGACTGGCTTAGAGTTACGGCGTGATATGCTAATTATACAGGCACAGCTCCTGTTCCGGCTTCCAATTAGGGGTCTGAACACCTTCGTCAGTACTTTACACCGTTGTTAGCATGGTTAATTATTTATCTTGGATGTACTTTCTGTGAGAGCTGGTATTCAGGTGAATGGTAAGTAGGTAGACTCCAATCCAACACTGGGTGGACCAAAACAGGCTCCAGACAAGGCTCTAGGGAACACAGCCTGAGCTAACACGTCTGCAGAGGAAAGCGGTGCTTTGGAAGTTTTGGTGTGGGGACTGTTAGGCCATCCAGCCACCATGGAAGCACCTGCCAGCCTGTGTGTCCAATTCCCAATGCTGTCGAATCTCCAGCACACCTCGGAAGGCCTTCTGAGACACAGAGAATGCTCTGAGAAATGTGCCACCCAGACACAGGCGTCAAATCTAACCTACATGAGCCCTCTCCTTCTGGGAGCCCACCAAGGTCAGAGCTTGTTCTTGGGATCTGGATTCCTAACCTGGGATTTGCTGTGGACAAAGCTGATTTGCATTACCAAGCTGGTGAATTAGAAGACTTTGCTGGTGGATGTTTTTGCGAAGTCTTATCTGTGGAATGCTTATTAGCATGTGGTTTGTTGTTTTTTTTAACTTTATGGCTTCTGTCTCCTAAGGAACTAACATTTGTGTACTCTGGGGTGTTCATGAGTGCACCCCCGTACAGCAGGGGAATGTATGTCTGCTCTCCACGGTCAAATCTTCACCACTGTCAAAGATGACAGAGATGAATGAGATTGAATGGGGAGCTTCATTAGCACAGACAGTCTTGAGTAACTCCCTGGAAATGGGTTTGTGGGTAAAGGTGTTTTACCGCTGTCTTGGGTTCCACAGAGACATCTTAAGCTGGGGAGAATCAACTCTGGCAGCTATATTGAGAAAACAAAACAAAGCAAAGCAAAACAAAACAAAAAGCAGACAAGACTCTCTTCTGCTGGTACAGACTTCACAGGGGCTTCTTCTGTCAGGCCCAGAGTGATGGGCAGCCACAGGGCCACCTCCATTGTTCTGCAGATGAGGAAGTGTGGGTGTCAGAGCTGGGTATGGCACAACAAACCTTGTCACAGGAGAATCTATCAGTTGATCACAGACCAAGCCAATGAACTAGAGTGAAACGAAGCCTACTTGAACGCACAGGAGAGACGTCATGCCTTGGACGCTGCACAGAAGTCTGAGAACCTGGGTATCAGATCTTAAAGTCTATACAGTGTGCTCAGAGCCCAACAAAGCAAAGCCCTAACAAAGAGGAGGGTGACCTTGGACAGGGACTCGGTCAGGATGAATGGAAGGCCTGCCTTTGTGTCTTGTGGGAACGCACAGCACTGTCCTACGGAGGTGTTACTGAGTACTTCTGGGGAAGAAGGAAGGGAGGCTACGGCATGATGAGAAGTGGAAAGGAATGGACGGAGAGGAAGACATTGTCATTGGGATGTGAGCAAGGACTACTGCAAAACTCATCTAAGCAGCGGTCCCAGGAAGGAGTCCCCTGTCACCTGGCCTGGGGTGGGGGTGGGGGGGCTGCTCTGCTGTCCAGGTGTATCTCATTATGGAACTAGGCAGTAGCGTAATCAAGCTCAGGGCTCTAGTTCTGACCACCCGACCCTCAGCCTCCTTCTGACGGTTTCACTTCCCAAGCAGCTGGTCTACAGGGACAGGATGTGTTGGTCAGGATGAAGCAAACATCTGGTGGGCTTGACACTTATATTACTCACTGTAAATTAATGAACTGGCACTCGGGTTTCCCGTGTCAGTCTCCTGTGAGATGTGTTAACACGAGTCAGTGCTCTGTAGCCAGAACCCACTCTGAGACTGAAAAATTCAAGTCGGTCGATTGAAAGTCCCGACCTGAACCGGACTGGAGGATCACTCAATAAACATTCTGGAAGCTTTAAGGTGAACACCATCTGTAAAGATGAACACACAATGGCATCCTTTTCAAACACCAACCGTTAAAATTTTGAGGCAGTGTGTTGTGACCCAGACTTTGGGTTTGTTATTGGGATTTTTAGGGACTGTCCTCATTCACTGATTGACCGCATAGACAAATGAGGAGGCAGAATGGGGACCGCCCAGACTCCAGAGCCTTGAACCAGTCGTGGTAAGGCAGGAAGCAGAATCGAGCCTTTTCACTAATAAGAAACTATCAGGCAAGTACCGAGGAACTGATAATCTGTATATAGTACAGGTGGGTGTGGTGACAGAGGCAAGGGACTTGTCACAGGTTAAAGCCCAGTCATGACATGTATAGAAATTAGTTTTCAAAGGGGCAAAAGGGGTAGGGAAAGGAAACCGGAACCCGCCCTGGCTGAGCTTTTGAAGGCACCACAGAACTGTTCCCTAACTGACTTCATCTTACTAGGTGTCGGTGACAATGTAACAGATGTGAGATTGTCTCGTTCAAATGTAAGTAAGAAGAACAAAGACAGTTTGGCACAAACGAGAGAGCCAAACTGTATGGCCCAGAGCCTTCTATCAGGACACCTGGTAGGCCTGCGTGTGGGGTGAGGAGATACTATAGAAGGACCCGTGGGGACACAGGCACGTTGTATGTGCAACACCAAATTATATAGGAAGCGTGTAAGGAGAAGGATTTGCCAGACAGCAGGCTTCTGTTCCACGGAGCAAGCCTGTGCTTGCAATGCAGAGCATGTTCCCTAGGGGGTGCTGTTCTTGCATGCCCGGTGTAAATGGCAGCCCTGGGGGCTCCCTGAGGAAGAGTGGTCGGAAGAGCACCTTCCTGGGGACATTTTGAATTACAGAGTGAGACCCACAGGCATGGAAATAAAGGAAATAACGCATCTCCCAGGCTAACGCCCCGTTTCCCATTTTCACATCCATTACCTTCCTTGGATTGAGTCATTCCAATTCTGACAAATCTCACAAAAATTGCAAATGCGGTCGGTCGTCTCTGACTGCCAGGTGGATAGGTTCCCCGTGCTATTTAGTTTACCTCGATTGGGTTCTGGGTCCGAATTGCATACATTTTCTTTATTAGGGGTGACTGGTGAATGATGAGGGCCCTTCCACTCCAGGGAGTATGACCACGTTGGGTGCCTGCCACATCCCTGCATCACTCAGAGAGCTGTCTGTGGCGGGGAGCTGGAGGAAATCACATCCACAGATAATAACACAGTAGGGACCGTGCCTAGGGGAGGAGGAAGGATAATACCTGAGTCATTTGTGCGCTGTTTCCAGGAAAAACGAGTATTTGGGAAATACAAAGGCATTTGATAATTCTGAACAGCTCATTAAGTTACCCGGCTCATTCCCAAAGAGAAAAAGCTTCCAAATCTGCATTCATATTGCTAAAGGGGAGCATCAGGAATCACTCCGGCACAGATTTTTGGCCAGCATCAGGATGTCTTTTTTTTTTTTTTTTTTTCTGAAGACATTCCTTCTATGGCCTGCTGCTTGCTGCTTCATAACACTTGACAAATTCACGGTTCTTAAAAGCCCCCATAAATGTTTGGTAAATGGCTCTGTTTTATCAGGGAGTTCTCTGAGCCTTGTCCCCAAGAGTCACCGTGTTTTCGTTCTTCAGTCCCTGTTTATCTTTATTTTTATGCATTTTCCAAGCTGAAAGCCTGTCATTATTAGGATCTGCATGCTTGTCATTACAACGACGTTACAGAAGATCCCCATCTGCAAGCTGCAAATTCCCACAGCCTGAAGAGTCTTACTACTCCCAACAAACTCATAAAAAAAGGGGATCAACAAAGCCATCTCCGGAGAGATTTTTAAGACACCCCAACCTCGTGTGTCATGCCGGGAATACGTACACGCATGTGTTAACTTCTCGGAAGTGGCTTATGCTAAGGCAAGACCCAAACCAGGCCTGGGTTAACGGTGGAGAGAAGCCAGAGAGTTCCATTTAGACCGGAGTAATTTCCGGGTCTTCTGTGGGTGTGGGAGAGGCAAAAGGAGAGGAGACCCAGAGGAGAAGCGAACGAACGGTGATGGAGGGTGGGGGAGGGGCCGGAAGGAAGCACAGTGAGTTAGTAAAATTGCACTAGAAACCTGAAATTATAGACCTGTTTGGAATATTAATCCCCACAGCTGCAAGAAGGAGGCCAGCCGATTGAAACTTGCTTGGAATACTTTCCCGGACAAGTTCTATTAAAAATGAGATAGTGTACTGTAAATACAGGCCCGTGTGTCCCGGCATTTTGTCAGAGCTCCAGCGCCTGATTCATTTCCAATAGCACAATCCACTGGATATTATACCGGGTCTGTAAGGAGCAGCCGGCACGTGTTTCCATCACTCAGAATGGCCACCTTTTTAAACATGGGCATGTAAATGAAATATCTCCTCCTGTCAAGCCCACCTCGGGCCTGGTACCCAGCAGAGGCTGACAAGCCGCACTCTGCAGAGGGAATCAGAGTCTATGCTAATGATGTGTATCAATCCACAAGGCTCACACTCAACCTTAATACCGACAAGAAGCCAGGTGCTGCGCGGCACCCACCTCTAAGAGAAAAAAAAAAGAAATCCAACTAGAAACCAATTTTCTTGAAGAGCTGCTGGCCTATGTTTAATTTCTACCTCGAAATTCCACTTTTTCAGAGATTATTTAATAATTGCAGCCAGGACAGGCTGGGTGATCACACCGAGGAAATACTTCTCCTACTCCAATCTTGCAGCCAGGCTTCGGGATGATCTCTAAAATATTTCACACTACTTGGAAAGTGTCTGGACTTTGGGGGATGTTCATGGTTATTCAGAAGAGAATCCTCCCCAGGTGACATAGGGGGGCATCTACCTTCAACCAGTGTAGTAATCTCGGTGCCGCCCAGGGAAATCTCTGAGCTCTTCTCCGAATTCCTCATTCATTTCCAGGATGGCCACACCTGACACTAGAAGCATCCGCATTAAATCACCCTGTGTGAGGGAGAGCCCTCCCCTCATTGCTGAATTGAAACAGTTTTAGCAGGCATTGGGGGGACCTCAGCTCAGCAGAGGAGATGGTAGTTGCTTAATAGAGACAACTGGTGGCTCAACCTCCCCATGGGAGCTCCCAAGCCATTGCAGAACCTGAAATGAAGAGAGAAGCAGATTAGCATCAGGGAACCCCTAAACTACTAAGTTACTCAGCGCCAAAACTTGCTTCATCCCGCTCCCCACTCTACCTAACTACTGAAGGAAGTGTGTCTTTTGACTCTTGAGAATCCACAGATAAAGCCCCGGAACATCACATCTTATCTGACCAGTGTGTTACTGCTTCCCTTTATGTGACAGTTCAGGGGGCTCTGTTAGAGATGGGGCAAGAGACGAGCATTTCCGGCCCTGGGAGAAGGAAGCAGACACAGCTAGAGAGCATGTGAGAGTTACCCCCAAGCACGCGGGCTTGAGATGGCCCTGTACAAATAGAATGTGGCAAAGAAAATAAAAAGTAGCTAAGAACATCGGAACATCGGGTGAAAGGTCGCAAGGCACATGCGTCTGTTCTACAGAATGCTTTTGGGGGCTCTGGGTCCTTGTGCGCATGCCCAGAACATATGGGTAAGGTATGGGTGAAATGTAAGTTATGTGGGGAAGTCATCTTTAGTGTTGTCTGTTGGTAATAGTTCCTGCTCACAAACCCTGGCGACTCTCATCCCCAGCTATTTGAGAGCTCTCACCATAGAGGTAGCATCTACCACAGGCAAGGAATATGTATGTGATCACGTGGCCTCACGATTACCGGATGCGGGTCATATCCTGTGTAAGTCTTTGGACACTTGGCAGAGTTATTACTGGGTTGTAAATCCAGGATTTTAACACTTACAAAGCCCAGTGAACTGCTAAAGCCCAAGTGTGGTTTCAGGGAATGACAGCGATGAAGCTGTTTGGGAATCGCCTGGGCTCCTGACCAGTCAGGGGTGGGTCTCTACAGCCCACACTTCCACCTGGGGCTTTGGCTTCCGGGGCTGGATAGGAGCTGCCTGGAGCCTACCCTATCCATACTCAGTTACCAACTGCAGGTGTTCAAACGATAGATCCCAAAGGGATATGTCCATGTTCTGACTCCCAGAACTTACAGATGTAAAGGAAAACCCTTACGCAGAAAAGGAATTTTCCAGGTCAAAGTAAACAGTCACTGGGAAGGATCGTCTGAGAGTCCCTAAATCCAGTGACAAGGATCCTTGAAAACAAAGATAAAATGAGATTTGAGCAGAGAAGAGACCACAGGATAGCCGAAGCACAGAGAGCAGTAATGCTGCCCGAGCCCAGATGGCTTAGAGCCTGGAAGCTGAAATAGTCAGGAAACATGCTCCCCTGGACCCTCTAGAGGAGCACAGCCTACCTGGGGCTTCACTATGGACTTCCCGCCTCAAAGTGGAATCTGAGTGCTCACACCCTCAGGAGACCCACACCCTGCGTGGCTGTTTCAGAAGCCTTACCTCATACCAAGGATAACTCATGCCATGAAAACTCTAACTCAATAGACATTGCCCAGCTTCAGTTAGCCAAAACCACCCATTACAATGAAGAGTCACAAATGACACGCCTCCTGCAGTCCAGGAATCCCCATGGACCTCTGAGCTTGAATCCAGGAACATGCCTAGGTCTCAGGGCTGAGACCTGGATAGCTCCCCAATTCCTTCCTTGACCCTCCCCAGCCACCAGTGGTACTGTTAGGATAAGCTTAGGGTGTGTGAGTGGATTTGGTGTCCAAGTGAAAGAAGCCTCAGGCACATTCTGCCCCCTCCTGACACTCCATAAAGACATGGTGAACAATGCCCACCCGTGAGCCAGAAACTGGCCCCCTCCATGCACTAACTAGACCGGTACCCACCTCTGTGTGTGTGTGTGTGTATATACACTGTACACGTATGTGTGTGTACACTGTACATGTATGTGTGTATAGTGTCTGTGTGTCTTAATATGTGCATAGTATATGTGTGTATGTATGTGTGTAGTATATGTGGTATATGTATGTTCATATGTGTGCGTGCTGTATATGTGTAGTGTGTGTGTGGTATATTGGGTATTTGTGTGTAGTGTGTGTGCATGTGTGTGTATGCGTGTGTGTTTTAGTGTAGGCACACATCCCCACATGTGTTCATAGAGGTCAGAGACAACCTCAAGCCTAGGTTGTTTGATCCACAGCCTGTTATCCTGCCTCTGTTTATGCCAGGCTACATGCTCAAGTTGTCTTTAAATCCTTTCGTGTCCACCTACCCCTTCTTCATATAAACACAGCTTGCAGCCGTGAGCTACCTACCACATGCACCTTTTCATGGGTTCTGGAATCCAAACTCAAGTTCTCACATTTATACGACAAGGGCTTTACCCACTGAGCCCTCTCCCTAGCCCAGTTTAGGATGTTCTGTTATGAAAATCCCCCAAACATCCAAGATGCTAATCTACACGTTTTAGGTCCCAGCCCCTCAAGCCCCAGATTGGCAGTGCCATTGACAACATCCAAAGTGGCAGTGTGACCTCAGCTCCGACTGGACGCTCACAGGGTAAACGGGAGGATTGTGGGTGGATAGTCACAAGCTCCCACTCAACATCTGTCTGTCACAAAGAACCTCGATTCCCTTTCCTTTCCCTACATCTGGCAAGGGAAGCATCTAGTTCCCTGTTAGCACGTACTTGTAACGCATTAAAAGCCCTCACGCCACCTTCCAGGCCGGTCTAGCTTGCTCACTTCTCCCCACCCACCCTGGAACCAGCAGCTCTCTTTAAAAGAGGTGAGGCTGTTCACCACTTTCTGCTGTCTTCTCTGCTTCCCAAAAGGCCATGCCTCAAATGCTTTCGACTTCTCTCTGGCCCCCAGAGTTAGCCAAGGCAGTGCTGAACCTCCCCATGCAACCTTCATCTTTCCATACATGGAGCTATCTTGCTTGGTTGCTTCACTGTGGCCTTGCTAACAGTGCCTAATTTTTGTTCCCAAATAAGAATATTAATTTCCTCACTCAGGGTGATATTTTCTACTTTTATCCATTTGCCTAAGAATTTCATGAATTCATCATTTTTAATAGCTGAGTAGTACTCCGTTGTATAAATGTACCACATTTTCTGTATCCATTCCTCTATTGAGGGACATCTGGGTTCTTTCCAGCTTCTGGTTATTACAAATATGGCTGCTATGAATGTAGTGGAGCATGTGTCATTGTTATATGTTGGAGCATCTTTTGGGTATATGCCAAGGAGAGGTATAACTGTATCCTCCAGTAGTACTATGTCCAATTTTTCTGAGGAACCACCAGACTGATTTCCAGAGTGGTTGTTCAAGCTTGCAGTCCCACCAGCAATGGAGGAGTGTTCCTCTTTCTCCACATCCTCGTCAGCATCTACTGTCACCTGAGTTTTATGCCCCGGTGTAGGGGAACTGAGAGGGTGGGGAGATGGGAGTGGGTGGGTGGGTGGAGGAACACCCTCACAGAAGCAGGGGGAGGGAGGATGGGATGAGGGTTCCCTGGAAGAGGGGAAAGGAGGTTACATTTGAAATGTAAATAGGAAGCTATCCAAGAAAAAGGAAAAAATAGAATATTAATTCCCCAGTCTATTCCCCTGTTTTGCAGTTATCCTATACATCTGTGTCTTAGTTACTTTCTATTCCTTTAACAAAACACTGTGACCAAGGCACCTTGGAAATATTTCTAAGGACTTATTTCTCCAGTCCTAGGGGTTCATTTTCCTCCAAGCCATCACATTCCATTCACTGACCCCTGTAGGCCTGTGGACATAGAAAAAGGAAAATGCACTTAGTCGGACTTTAAAAGTCCCCATAGCCTTTCAGAGTCGATGCAGTTTAAAAGTCTGAAGTGTCTTCTGAGATTTTGAGATTGTATCTTAATTACGACATTTCCCCCTTTTCTTTCCTCTCTCCAAAGCCTCTTACATAGCCCTCCCCACTCTCCCCCAAATTCATGGCCTCGTTTTTAAAAATCAGTTGTTATTACATGTACCTATACATTTTGTATAAATATGTGTGCCTAAGGATAACTCGTTGGATCCATAAAATGTTACGTGTGTGCATCTTTTCAGGGCTGCCACTTTGGCGCTGGGTGACTAACCGGCATACCCATCTCTAGGGCGGGCCACTTTCACCACTCCCGGCTTTACCCAGTTAAAAGGTTTGGTTGATTTGATTTTTGTTTGTATGTTACTTATTTCAAGACAGGGTCTCTCTACCCAGCCTTGTAACTCACTATGTTGAACAGAACAAGCTAGAACTCGCAGATACACACCTACCTCCCTCTGCCTCGCAAGTTTAAGGCACGAGACACAGCTCCCAGCACAAGGCAACCTCTTCATTGCAAACCCCTGTAAGATGAAACTCAGAAAAGGAAACCACGTACTTCAATCATGCAATGGTATGGAATATGCATTACCGTTCCAAAGGAGAACACCAAGGTGAGATCAAAGCCCCCCCCCCCCAGGGCAAACTCTAAACCCATGTCTGATGTCAACCATCACGACCAATCTGCAAGCATGGGTGATGCATATTCCTATGTAAGTTCAAACAAATGTGAGTCAGCAGTGCTGATTGGTGGCCCTCCTAAGAAAAGCAATGGAAATATCCACAGCCAGAGAGAAATAAACTGTTCTTGATGCTCTGACCCATAAAGACATAAAACAAATATATGCGGCGCCAAACAGGTATTCTCACAAAGCAGGGCAGTGCCACGCGCGCCTTGCCCAGATCTGTGTCCTGTCCTCAGATGTATTCTTATCTTGCACACAGAGAAATGCTGAAAGGATCCAAGGGTGAGCCCGGGGCTCTCATGGTCTGCAGGTCCAGAAGCTCAGCTCGTCATCCTCACCTATAGCTTAGGGTGCTGTCTGAAGATGAAACAGACTGCAGAGATGATGCTGTGAAGGCTCCTGAACAAAGCTGGGCTCCATGGGTGTTCCTGGGCTCTGACCTCTCACTGGACGCAGGGATTTGAGGACACTTTTGCTACATGAGGCCAACAGTCTCAGAAATGCATGGCTATGACTAAACCCCCTCTCTGGGGACTCGGGTCTCAACATTATTAAAAATTTCACAACCCTTGAGTTTTAATATCTTGGGAGTTGGGGAATTGTAATGTTTAACATTTCTTGGGGTTTCCTTTGGATTTCATTCAACTGTATCCTCTTGTTCCTATGAATTGAGGTGAAATTTGCATAATATAAAATGAGTCATTTCAATGTGCATAATCTGATAACACCTTCATGATATCACACACCTCTCCCACACACCAGTTCCAAAACATTTTCTTCCCCCCAGAAGGAAATCCTATACCCATGACTCCTATATTCCGTGATCCCAGTGACCACGATCCCCCTGGGAACCACAGACTTCCTTCTTGCCCCTGTGTCCCTAATTGTACACCCTGCACCTGTCACTATGTGTACTCTTAGAATATGTAGCTATTTTGTATCATTTCTGGTAAACAGAATACTGTTTCCAGGATTCATCTGGGTTGTAACATGTGCAAGCCATAGATTTACTCACTTTATGGCTGAATACTATTTCATTATGTATGTATTCCAGAGTTTGTTCACTTAATATTGACAGGCACTTGATAGATACTTTTTAAAAAAAAGATTTATTTTATTTATTTTATGTACATGAGTACACTGTAGCTATACGGACGGTTGTGAGCCATCATGTGGTTGCTGGGAATGGAACTCAGGACCTCTGCTCAGTCCGGCCCTGCTCGCTCCCACCCAAAGATTTATTTATTATTATATGTAAGTACATGGTAGCTGTCTTCAGACACTCCGGAAGAGGTCATCAGATCTCACTACAGATGGCTGTGAGCCACCATGTGGTTGCTGGGATTTGAACTCGGGACCTTCAGAAGAGCAGTCAGTGCTCTTAACTGCTGAGCCACATCTCCAGCCCTTGATAGAAACTTTTGCCCATCGTGAACAATGCATTACGAATACACATATCTGTGCTTTCGGTTCTCTAAGCTCCAAGCGGAATGAATTGGTTTGTAGACTTAGTCTGTGTTGAGGTTGACAAACTCACAACTCTGTGCACTTGTTGAGGGTTTCCTGGTGGCTGCACAATTTACATTCCCTCCACATGTGGCCTGTGACCTTCAAGCTGGGTTGTTTGGTGGCAGATCAACTCCCTGTGCTGGCTGACACATGAATCTCCTGTAGAGAAATACACAGCCAAATCCTTTGCCTGTTTCATTTGTTGTAGACAGATAAATGAATATTGTCCATATAGTGACAGAAAAATAAGCATCGTTCATATAATCAACATGCAAACCCCTGGTCAAACTCGTGATTTACAAATGTTTCCTCTGGTCTGGTAGGGTCTTTAAATTTTCCTTATTTGATTAGAATCTCGTGTTAAGCTTATCCAGCATCGGGAGGAGAGCTGCTCATAGGAAGCCTTGAGACTGTTTCCCAAGTCATATGGCAAGCCTTGGATCCTCACATCCACAGGTGGGAGACTGGAATGGATGGGAAATTACTCAGGAAAAATGGCTTGGAAAGTCAGAATAGCTGTTAAGAGTTTCCTGGGATTAAATTCTAGTTCGTCTTACTTAACAGCTGTGTAAGTCTTGACTGACTGGAGGACTGCCGTCATTGTGTGTGTGTGTGTGTGTGTGTGTGTGTGTTTGTGCGCGCGCGCACACACACGCGCGCACGCTTAATGGAATCAATCATAGTATATCTCTCACAGGGCTGCCATCATGAGAGCCACAGAGATGCTGCAGTTAACAGGTATACTGAGAACAGGAGCTAGCCATAATATGTTTGATTGTGAAATCCCTTTTTTTAAAAAAATGCACACGCAACAGCATGTTTATAGCCTCTTCAGGAGTAGATTAAAGTTAGCAGACTTGATGTGGCCAAGTGGTTACTGCCTTCTTCGGAAGACACGTTCCTGTTCAGATTCGATCCTCAGAAGAAAGGTTTCTCTCCTCCTCACATGCAGGGGAGCAGACCTGTTGATCTGGAGCCACAGCTATGGCCAGAAGGGAGGATGGGAAGACCAACGGTCTGTCAGGTATTCTCTGTGCAAGAGACTTGAAAAGAAAACTGGCAACAATAATAAATGAGCCCTAGACCTCAATAAACTGTTAACTCTGTATTTCCTGAATAGCCCTGGTGTCTTTATCATGTTTTTGAGGAATTCCGGGGCTTAGCCCAGCTCATGCCACACAAGGGACTCCTCTGGCATGCCAAGTGCAGTCTCCCTGGGTGATGGGATGAGAAGAGTTAGCAGAACAGGATCCTACAGGAAGTAGTTACGTCCACAGGGCATCCACAAGTAACTCAGAGGAGGAGGCTGAGGTGAGAGGCTGCTCTCCTATGAAGAATGTCCTGTTTAGCATGGCTCGGGGGCAGAGCAACCATCCTCACCCTGGATGAGACATGTCCCGTGCTCAGGTGAGTGTGGTCTTCCTCCTCGTGACAGCTGAAGGAGCAGTGTGCAGTTTCGGGGTCAGGGGTGATGCGGACCTCCTCACAATGACTGCTGAAGTCATTTCTGTTGTGGCACAGGGGCGAATGGCCCTCACAGTCATCCATGAGGTTATTTCTGGTACCCAGCTAAGAGCTACACAGTCACTGCTGAGGGGGTTTCAGGTATGTGGCTCAGCAGCAGTGTGGCCCTCACAAGTTGACACTCCCTAAGTGACACTCACCAACAATCAAGCCAAGTGACACGAATGAAGAACCCTTGTGTGCCCGTCGGTGAACTTACCTGCTACTCGGGCAAATGGGTCAGACCCACGAATAAACCTGGGGATTCCCAGCAGTCCCTCCTCACGCTTTTGATGGTGCACTGTGATGTGGAACTGTGAATGAAATAAACCTTTTCCTCTCCAAGTTGCTTTTTGGTCATGGTGTTTCAACCCTGCAGTGGTAACCCTAACTAAGACAAGCTCTTAGCCATTGAGCCATCTCTTCACTACCTGTTTTTATTATGAATTATTGCCCGTAGATGCTGTCTTAGTCACTGTTCTATTTCTGTGAGGAGACACTGTGATTAGGGAGCAAGGTAGCAAGCGTGGTAGTGATAGAGCAGCGGAGAGCTTATTATTCACAAGCAGGGAGATTCGAGGTCTGGTATGCATTTTTGAAACCTCAAAGATCACCCCCACTGACACACCTCCTCCAACAAGGTCACGACACCCTTATAGTTCTAATCCTTTCTAGGAGGGCCACTCTCTGGTGACTAAGCATTCAAATAATGAGCCTCTGGGAGTCATTCTGTTTTGTTATATAAATGAGCAAACAGTGCCTGTAGCTATGCACAGATATGCCACCAATAACGTATTTATAGGATGATTTCTGTGCTTCGAGTGACAATGATGATAACAAACCCTTCATGAGTGAAAATGTGACCAATAAGCAAAACTTCATATGCTGTCAAATTCCAAAAAACAAATCTGACACATAGGGAAAAACAACATTTCCATTGGGTGTCAGAAATTCTACACATAAGCACACATCAGTCTTGGTCTGCTTTGAAAAGATTAGATCTAAAGCAGATGTGTGACTTTGTTTAAATCAGTGGCGTTCCACCTTGCTAATTCCGTGACTCTTTAATCCAGTCCCTCACGGGGGCTGGAGAGATGGCTTAACCATTAAGAGCATTGACTGTTCTTCTAGAGGTTCTGAGTTCAAATCCCAGCAACCACATGGTGGCTCACAACTATCTGTAATGGGAGCTCATGACCTCTTCCAGTGAGTCTGAAAATAGCTACAGTGTACTCACATAAAATAAATAAATAAATCTTAAAAAATAAATAGTTCCTCTGTGGTGACCTCCAACCATAAAATAATTTAGTCAGTATTTCACAACTGTAATTGTTAGGAATTGAACTGGAATGTTATGACTTGTAAGGTAAATATGTGACATCCAGTAAATCTGATAATGTGACCCCCATAAGAGTGTCATTTGATTCTCCAAAAAGGGTCAAGTCCAGCAGGTTGAGAACCACTAGTTTAAAATATTTGTTTAATATATATGAGGCCCAAATTTGATCCCGAATATGGGGGGGGGTGTAATACAGTTGTATTTTTTATTTAAAATAATAAGTGTAAGGTGGCAAAAATAATCCCCAGGGACCATCATTCGGCTACTAAATGTCAGTTACATCCAGAACAGTGTCTCTGTTTAGTCTCTGTTCCATTCAGAAGGGAAACACAACCGTCTGAGGCCCCCGTTCCTGGTTAGCTTTCTGGAGACTTTTCCTGCCTCCTCCATCACTCACTCTCCTCCTCTTCCAGGCATTGGACAGACCAGAGAAAGCCCTTCTGCTGCCTTCATGAACAAAGCTCGGTCCTCTCTGTGGAGTCTGGCTCTCAGACCCTGCTGTGTCCAATCACCATGCTGTCTGGTGCCCACCGCTTCCCATTCCCGCTTCCCGGAAGGCGGTGCTCACTCACTCTTTCCGTCTGAACTATTCCACACTGTCCCACTCCAAGGTGATTCCCACTTGCTAACTTCGCCTGTGTTAGAAAGGACAGAGTTTCTTTGAGACGATGCTGCCCAACCTCCTTTTTGCAGATGTGTGCTAGACGTATGCGGAGAGCTCTACGGCTCTGTGGTAAATATTTCATCTCTCCCTTTCTTCTGACTGTCTCTATAAGATAGAAAATTATTGTAATCAAATTCTCTTTTTCTTACATTAAAATTATGATTCCGATAGCTGCTCTAGTAGAGATTACAACCAGCAGCCCTGACTCATAGCAGCCCCTTATGAGTCAGGCATTATCCCAGCAACCAGCCCGCAAAGCTGTTCTAAAGTTGTCTGAGCCTTCGTTCCTTTGCTTTGTATGTCACGAACACACAAAACAAATTCCACATGTGTTTGTGTGCTATATATGATATATACATATGCATTTGTATGATGAACTCTACAAGGCTGTCTTTAGTACTGCGTTAGAAATTTAGGAAGCTTTTGTAGTCATCTTATCCACTAAGTACTTACCCCACTAAGTAAAACTTCTGTAATTTCTCACTGAGGAAAATATACCTGACTTTGTTTTGCTAAATTCTTTACTTCATCTTGATGTTTGAAGAATTATTTCTTTTCTTTTTTTTTTTTTTTTTTTTTTTTTTTTTTTTTAAGGTGGGTCTGTATAGCCCTGGCTGTCCTTGAACTCACTTTGTAGACCAGGCTGCCCTCGAACTCAGAAATCCGCTTGCCTCTGCCTCCCGAGTGCTGGGATTAAAGGCGTGCGCCACCACGCCTGGCTGAAGAATTATTTCTTTAACTGCATTATTTTTTATGTTTTTTTAAAAAGATTTTTAATTTTTCATTTGCTTTGATGGTTTGTATGTGGTTGGTCCAGGGAGTGGCATTGTTAAGAGGTGTGGCTTTATTGGAGTGGGTGTGTCACTGTGGGCATGGGTTTCAAAACCTTCATCCTAGCTGCCTGGAAGCCAGTCTTCCCCTAGCAGCCTTCAGATGAAGATGTAGAACTCTCAACTCTGTCTGCACCATGCCTGCCTGGATGCTGCCATGTTCCCATCTTGATGATAACGGACTGAACCTCTGAACCTGTTAGCCAGCCCCAATTAAATGTTGTCCTTATGAGACATGCTTTGGTCATGATGTCTATTCACAGCAGTAAAACCCTAACTAAGACAGTTGCATTTTCTATTATGCTGCAAATGTGCACGTGGGGGTCAGAGAATAATTTTGGAAGTCAGTTCTCTTCCATCATGCGAGCCCCAGGGATTGAACTCAAACCATCGGCCTTGACAGAAAGTGCCCTTCAATACTGAGCAATCTTGCCAGTCCTTAAGTTCAGTTTTTTTCCCCATTATTTTTCTTCTAATTCACTAGAGCTGTTTTCTAGCGAGTTTAAAATAGCTTTTTAAACAATCAAACTCCCCACTTCACCGTGGCCTTGAATAGCAATCAGATTACAATGCACACCTCCAGCCCTCTCTTACATTTAAGAAATGATATTCCGTTGTGCAGTATATCCTTATTCCTCAAGCATGGATCCTGGACACTTGCCTATTACTATTCAACCAAGGGTTATTTGGGTAAATTCAAAATTGAAATCATAAAGGGGTGGGCAGCATGATGAGAGGGAGACCTGCCTAAGACCCGTATGGTAGATGTGGTCTTTGCAAGCACAAGAGAGACAGAAAAGGAGGATATTTTAATGGCTCTCCAAAGAAGCAAAGGGTGTCGCTCACACACACCTTTACACAGTTCACACTTGCAGGCAACTCCGGGGCTTCTGCTCTCTGTACTGCACCAGTTTTACATTAGACACAGAAGTCTTCTAGACTGAGCAGCCCAGGCACATTGTACATGCAAGAAGGCCAGGGTTTGCAGAGAAGCAAGGAGGGGGAGGAGGAGGAGGAGGAAGAGGACACATCAGCTCCCAAGCCTCGGCATCAGAGAGAACATTTTACAAAGACTCTGAGGAGGCTTGCTGAGGAAATCTGGGAGCTCCCAAGGCTGCACCCCCAGTCCAGGGTAGACCCCATCCCTTACCCTGCCCCATGAAAAGGTTGACTTCCTGTCATCTCCTCTTCCTGCTGCTCTTGTTCCTGCTGCTCTTTGGAGAATCGCCCACAGACTGGCGAGTCCTCGTAGAGAAACAGACTCCAAAGGTTGGAGGGTTTTGCCTCCCTCTTTTGTCTTCTTTGCTTTCACGTTCTAGCTGGCTTAGAAACCTTGGATCTCACTTTTCATTCAGACCGTGGAATTGCTATTGTTTTCTTGGGTTCCTCTCCTCTTATATCTTTCTGAGGTGAACATAGACCCCACTTTAAACATTTCCTCTTTGCAACTCTGTGGTTGTCTAGTCATGGCTCGGAATTGTATCCAAAGCCAATTATATAATCTATGTAGCTTTTATTCCTTTTGCCCCTCCTGAAACCTCACTTCAACCTGAACTCCCTTCCCAGCCCTGGCCTCAGGAATCTGCCCGGAATCTACCCATTGTCTCTATATGCTTTCTGGTCTAGAGTTTCCTGCAAACAAGAGTCACACAATGTATGCCATTTGGTCTCAACTGTTTGCCCAGATGAGGTGTTCTGATGCCTCCATGTGGCTTTGCTCATGGGAGATCCCTCTTCACTGTTGCTCATTTGCTAAGGTCTTCTGTAACAGTGTAGCTAGTCATCTGATGAAGGATGTGTCCTCCAGCGTGGGTCTGCTAGGAGGAAAGCACCGAGTGGCACTCAATTGCAAGTGTGCAAATCCTTCTCTGAAAATGCCAACAAATGCCTCCTAGCCTCTCTGGTGAACTGGCGGCTGCCTGCACCAGAGGCTGTCACTCCCATCACCGGTTCACTGGATAGTCTTTCCACAGACTCTCCAACGGTTCCATCCTCCATCTTTCTAGTTTTACGTGTGACTAGTGTGTATAAGTCTGAGAAGACTGAGAAGCTGACCCTGAAGGGATCCCCCTCACAACTGTGTGCTCCTCCAGGTCATGTGACTGGGCAGGCTGGAATGATCTTGCTTCAGATTAACCCAAAAATATGCCCTAGGCCTGGAAGTAGATTTCAGGTGCAGTATGGAAACATGAACCTATGTGGGTTTTCCTAGGAAGTAGCAAAAACTGACTTATGGGAGGAGAGTTGTGGGAATCATGAACTAATTAAGAATGCCCTTAAGTATGAGAAGGTGTGACACATACAGCTCAGATTGATATATGTCAGAATTATCATACATGCATTAAATGTATGCACACCAAAGGCCATGTGCAGACTGGCCTGACTTCCTTTTGCTACCTGAACATATACTCACACAGCTTTTGTTCCACCAATGAACATCTACATAACGGCCGTGTTAGAGAAAGAGGGGTGCTATGGAAAGAGGAGGGGAATGTGAGCCCAATGACTCCAGCATTGTACCAGGAAGAGCCTCAGTGTCTCGTCCGCTTACATCAGAAATACAGAATCAGACTTCTACCTTTTAAAGCTCTCATTACCATATGGGTTCTGGAATAGCTGGATTAGAAGGGTAGGAAATAACCTCACAAAGTACTGCGCCCTCTCTCCATGCCCTGTGTTGATGAAGATGCTGCACAATGAATGATCTTTTAAGTATTTAATTCTAGAAGTTAGGAAACTAACAGTGTGTCATTTGAGAAAGGCAGAAAACATGAGCACCGTTCTAGAGATGCAACACTGGAAGGTTTATGTCTCTGAATTTTGAAAGCAAAAGAAAAAAAATCAATCAACTGTAAAAGTGACCTTGGGGTGGCATGTGGACTGATGGCCAGTTCCTGTATGCATGTCCAGAATGTCCTCACTGGGTGACCACAGTGCCTGGGGGCAGTGAGCATTGCCAAGTGTTGCCACCCTGCACACGGAGGTGTGGCTTGTGAGAGCAGATTCTGCCCATTCCCTGTGGTCACTGCGTGTCAGGGAGAGGTGATGATATACATGGAGCCAGGTGGTATTCTTAACTAGGTATCATTCTGCCCCTATTGCTCCAATAAATCTACACAGCATCTTAAAGCAAGGGAGACACAGCTGCAGTAACATTGACAGAGGACCTGGCTATTAAGCTGTCTACAGACTCTAGAGTCAGTGAAATGTTTGACAGCGCAGGGACAAATACGTATTAGCAACATTGCTTAATCCATGCTTCAAGGGCAGAATTTGAAGCCATGCTTTCAAACCAGGCTTGCTCTGATCACTGGAAGGATACTGTCATAAAAGAAATGCCAGAAGCCATGCCTCGGCCATGACGTGTGTCTCCTGCCCTTCATCAGCTTGCCAAACCTCTCAGGCAAAATGCATCTCACAAGACAGAAAGCACATGGCTCAGAGATGAAGGGGAGAGAGGACCAGCTCAGAGAACAGCTCAGGCAGTAATGTGTTTGCTTTGTGAGCGCCGGGACCTGAGCTTGATCCCCATGGTTACATTTTTAAAAGAAGTCAAATACGAAGGCACACACCTGTAATCCCATTGCTGTGGCCATGGAAACAGGCGGGTCCCAGAGGCTCGCCGACCAGTCGGCCCAGTTATCAGAGAGATTCGAGCTAGTGAGAGTCATGTCTCATTAAGAAGAATGGGTCTTCAGGAATGAAGCTAAGGTTGTCCTCTGGCCTCCACATGCATGTGTGCCTATGTGGGCATGTACCTGCCAACACACAATTAGACTGTCATAGAGTTGGGACTTTCAAAAGGGTGGTCAGATTAATTAATCCCCATGGTCTGAGGGCCTATGTCCTTCTGAGGGGGCAATATGTTGGGGGTCTGTCTCAGAGTGTGAAAATGTCTGCTCTCTGTCTAAATGATCCAAGTACCGGGAAGAGGACAACATTTGTATGGATCTGTGCACGTACAGTCCTCTGTGCACATAAGCTGTGACCACATACAAAGGGAAGCAAGGACAGAGTTCCAACTATGTCCTTCGTGCAGCCTGAACACGAGTCATGGTCAGTCTTAGAGAGGGTACAGACTGGTGTGCTGGCTAGCATTATGTCTACTTGATACAACCTAGAGCTGTTTTAGAAGAGAGAACTTCCATCGGAAACAATATTCCTACTAAATAAGCTCATGGGCAAGCCTGTTGTGCATTTTCTTGAATAGGTAATTGGTGCAGGAGGAGCCAGGCCACTGTATGTGATGTGGCCTCTGGACAGGTCCTGAGTTGTATAAGAAAGTCGGCTTAGCAAGCCATGAGGAGCAAGGAAACAGCAGTGTCTCCTGACTCCATGCCTTCTGACTCAGTTCCTGCCTCCAGGTTCCTGTCCTGCCCCCCCCCCCCGATGGAGGAGCTGTAAGGTGGACTAAAACCACTTCCTCCCCAAGCTGCTTTGATTATGGTGTTTTGGTTCAGAATTGAAAACCATAACTAAGACACCTGATACATACTTTCTTGTGACTGGCATGCTTGGTAGCCTATCAAATCTACCCCGAAGCTGCTGGTGCTCCCCCATTCAAGCCAGCATTTTACAGGACTGACATTGGCAATTGTTTTGCCTTATTATACAGTCCAGCATGGCTGGCTTGGGAAGGGGAAAGTGGCACTGGATGATGACTTAGACTTCACCTCTCTCACAGATACGGAAGCAAGCCCAGATTCAAACAAATAGTCTACAAGGTATCAATGCCATAAATAGTTTAATGTTTCCATACAGGATGAGAACAAGGGAGCCAAGGCCTGAGGAAAGCAGTGTGTCAGTGCAGGTGCAGGTGCAGGTGCAGGTGCAGGTGCAGGTGCTGGTGCTGGTGCTGGTGCTGGTGCTAGTGTTGGTGACACTGGTGCAGGTGCTGGTACTGCTACTGCTGGTGATGCTGCTGCTGCTGGTGGTGCTGGTGGTGCTGTTGCTGTTGCTGGTGATGCTGGTGCTCGTGCTGGTACAGGTGCAGGTGCAGGTACAGGTGCTGGTGCTAGTGTTGGTGATGCTGGTGCAGGTGCTGGTACTGCTGCTGCTGCTGGTGGTGGTGGTGGTGATGCTGGTGGTGCTGGTGGTGCTGTTGCTGTTGCTGGTGATGCAGGTGCAGGTGCAGGTGCTGGTGCTGGTGCTGGTGCTGGTGCTGGTGCTGGTGATGGTGATGCTGGTGCAGGTGCTGGTGGTGATGGTGATGGTGATGCTGGTGCAGGTGCAGGTACAGGTGCTGGTGCTAGTGTTGGTGATGCTGGTGCAGGTGCAGGTACAGATGCTGCTGGTGATGCTGGTGATGCTGCTGCTGCTGGTGGTGCTGGTGCTGGTGATGCTGGTGGTGGTGGTGGTGCTGGTTATGGTCAGGGAATGGTAATTCCCCTGTGTCTCTACAGAAAGACAGCAGGGAGCAGCCCTCTGGGCTCTACACTGTAGACTGGATTTCAAAGGTTTTATGAATATTTATGTCATGGGTGGCATGTCCCTGGGGTAAGGTGATCACTTTCCCTCCCAGGTCACAGTGAAGTAGATTTTCCTTTGGGGGTATTTCTTTTTAAGATCCTCTTTTAAAGGCCTACAAAGAGCAGGATTTTAAGAAACACAGTGCAGGTGATTAAATGAAAGCAGGGGATGCTAACCAGATGACTCAGTGGTTAAAGGGGCCTGCTGCCAAACCTGATGACCTGAGTTCAGTCCCTGGGACCCACAGATGAGAGGAGAGAACTGACTCTATCATTCTTTCCAATGACCTTCATATGAATGTTATAGTGTGCGTGCGCACACACATACACACACACACACACACACACACACACNCACACATGAGAGAGAGAGAGAGAGAGAGAGAGAGAATAAATGAATGAATAAATGTAATTTAAAAGTTATCCTTTGAGAATTTAATTATATCGGATATATATTTTGATCACACCCCCTCCACATTCCTCGCCTCCAAGTTCTGTTTTACACACACACACACACACACACACACACACACACCTCCCTTTCCCAACTTTATGTCCTTGCTCTTTTTTCCCTTAATTTATAACCTGCTGAGTTCAGTCGGAGCTGCAGTGCATCTGACTGAAACACACATGGATGCCGGGCATCCACTGATGGATGGACAATCTACCAGCGACAGTGCCTGCAGGGGAAGCCTGCCCGCCTTGCTGGGATGCCCAGGGATCCTTGCTATAGCAGCTATGAGTTCTTATGTGCAACAGCTCTGCTGTGTCGGGAAGACACCAGTTCCCAGGAGTTTTCCCCACCCTTTGGCTCTTACAATCTTTTCCCTTCTTTCTCTGTGTTCCCTGAGCCTTGGGTACTCAGCCACAGATGAAACAACCATATCACAGCCCTTTTCCAGTCTAAGCCCATTTTAAAAATAAATGAATCCAGGGTCATTTGAAGATTCAGACCCTTAGTGGACACATGTGGACATCAAGAAGGTACTTGGGCACCTTAGTTTCTAATGTAGCAATGCACCTGCACTTCAGGGACATTGGCCACAGGACTGCCATGACTCAGCTGCAGGTTTACTTTTGTTCCCCCACATCTCAGTCCATGTCTGTCCAGTGTCATCCCACCTTACATTGTCCCCACCACCACAGCTTCATTTTCTCTTCCTCTTCCCTCTGACATTCTTCCCCCACACCAAGGAGCACTAGTGCATGTGTGAGCTTTGACGATGCTCTCAGCCCCAGCTAACCAGCACCAATTGTCCCAGTAAAGTAAAGGCTTCACCTCAGTAGTACTAGTACTGTGTTAATCACAGCTCACACTTCCCCTGGAATTCATCCTTAGACTAAAACACCACCAGACTGGAAACCCTCACAGTCTTTGCTTCCCTCTGAAATGTCATGAGCCAGGCCTCCATCGTCTGCAATTCCTCTCAGCATCGTCTTCCAAAACTCCCACCACAGCTCACTATGCTCTGACCCTGCAACGGCTTTTCCAGCTCAGAGCCACTATGTTTTCCTCCTTCCTCCCACAGAACAGTCCAAAGCATAGAAGCCACGTGGTGAGGTCTACCACAACAACCTCTACTCTCTGGGTCCAGCTTCTGCCCTCGTTTGCCTTCTGTCACTGTGATAAAACACTAAGCAAAAGCAACTTGGAGAGGAAAGGGTTTATTTAGCCTACATTTACATGTCATAATCAGTCATCAAGGAAAGTCAGGACAGGAACTCAAGTGAGAACCTGGAGGTAGGAACGAAAGCAAAGGCCATGGAGGGACACAAGCAAAGGTTATATGGAAATGCAAGCAAAGGTCATGGAGCGATGCGGCTTTCTGGCTTGCTCAGCCTGCTTGTGCTTAGTCAGCTCTTCTACACAACTGAGGACCATTTAGCCAAGAATGGCAATGCCCACAGTGGGCTCTCTCCATCATAGTCACCATCAATCAAGACAACAGCTGATCGACATGCCCATCAGCCCACCTGATGGAGGTAACTCTTCATTTGACATCCCCAGATAGGTCAAGTTGACAACCAAGATCAGCCATTGGAGTTGGCCTTTGGGTGAGACAGAGGAGGCCACTATTTCAGCTTGGGAATAGTTTTGCCAAAGGTAAAAATGATAAGCAATAAACTGAACAAAGAAACCTCTTAGAAGACTTTTTAAAAAATAGCATAGATTCTTTCTATTTGGATAACTTTAAATGACCTCAAAAGAAAGCCAAGCGGTGGAAACAGGAAGATGCTCAACTCTCCTTAGAACCTCATCCCATTCAATGGCAAAACGGCTCTCAGAGCAGATACTGATCTGTTAACCAATGGAAGGCCTTGAGTTCAAGTGTCCACCGTTGTCTTGAGCTCAGCTTCCATAGGTATTACACATGCAGCTACTAAAATGCTGAAATTCCCACCCCCTGCTGATGTCCATAGCTCCTGCAGATGTGCATGGCTCCTGCAGATGTGCATGGCTCCGGGAGACCTGCACTTCTCTGAGAATCTTGGCACAATGAGTGGGGAGACCCTCCAAGCCTTTGACCACAATGGCTCAGGCAGCCTGAAGTTGCTGGTACCGACTATGAGGATCTATACACAGAATATGCAGCCAGTGCCATGAAGCTACATCGACAGGAGAATGAGAGCTATCCAGCACATAGTCAGCAATAGAACAGCGGACTATGGGAACACAGGTGAGGGCACAGGCCCAGCCTGACCAGCATCTGTCTGTCAAGCCTGACCCACCAAGGCTTGACATGGCAGAGAGACCCACGCCAGGAATTCTGACCTTGGGAGGTTAGAGAAGAAGACAAAGTTGGGAAACTGAGAGCAGAATTCATAATCCGTTTTCCTTTCTCACCCAAGTATACTGACATCAAGGTTAAATAGCAGATAACTATTATTACAGCTGCAGACTGTAATCTAATTTCAAAAGAAAACTCTCTCGATGCCTTAATCATCTGTAGATGGCAACAGTAACTGACCTTTCTGAGTTCTAACTGGCCTTTATGGTATCCTTGGTCCTGCAGCCAGTTGCAGAGAGAAAGATGAGCCAAAGAAGGACTGTGGGCACTGTGTCCAGGCATATCCCCCAGTGGCAGGCCTAGGGCCCTCAGGAGTCTCCAGCCCACACTCCGTTCTTCAGAAGTGTCTATGGTGCCTTAGGCACCATACCTGGCTGGACCTGTGATCTCATACCAGTGGGTCCTGACCATTTCCACTTATGCTGGTGGTGATGCCCTGGCACCATTACAGCAGTGTCTATGCCCTGGGTGAGATTCATGTATGGCCCAGACAGGGTACCGTGCTGAAATCATGTTAGATAATGTGGGATGGACAAGTATGATAGTTGGTGACACTGAGAAGTTCTGGTTTTAGTTTTGTTGGTGGTGGAGGTTGTTGGTTGGTTGGTTGTTGTTGGTTGTTGGTTGGTTGGTTAGTAGTTGGTTGGTGGTTGGTTGGGTGGGTGGGTAGGTGGTTGGTTTTGTTTTGAGGAACTACTCTGACAGTGCTGCCTGCCCTAGTCTATATTCTAGAGTAAATGTTCCTTTTGCCTTGTCCTTGCCAGCGTGTGTTGTTTGTTTTTACTCTTTATTTCTGGATTTCCAGGGGAGCTTTGTTGTGATAAATTAACTGAAATCAAGACTTCACCATCTTTTTGGAAATTTACAAACTCAAGAGCAATTTTGGTCTCTATCTGTGTACACACAACATAACACATCCCAGCAGAAACAGAGCTCACTGGAGCAACTGCCAATTAAACAGAAGTTCAATTCTCCCTTTCCCAAAAACATTTCCAAAACTCTAACTTCCCATAGTTGGCAATGCCGCTGATCCCCCTGTGGTTACAGATGACAGCCATTCTGATGGGTGTAAGTGGGGATCTCCAAGAAGTTTTGATTGGCACTTTCCTGAAGAAGGAGCTTCTTCTGGACACCAGGAAGGAAACACCTCGCCGAACCACTGTGTGTGTGTCTGTCTGTGTGTGTGTGTGTCTGTGTGTCTGTCTGTGTGTATGTGTGTATGTGATTGTGTTGTCTGTGTGTATGAGTGTGTGTCTGTGTGTGTCTGTGTGTGTCTCTGTGTGTGTGTGTATGTCTGTTTGTCTGAGTGTGTCTGTGTCTAAGTGTGTGTATGTCTATGACTCTGTGTGTCTCTGTGTGTGTGTGTGTCTGTGTGTCTGTGTTTATGAATGTGTGTGTGTCTGCTTGTGTCTGTGTATGTCTGTGACTCTGTGTGTCTCTTTGTGTCTGTGTATGTCTGTGTGTTTGTGTATGTCTGTGTGTCTGAGTATGTGTGTGTCTGAGTGTTCTCTTCTATGCCTGCTGCAGAGCGTCAGCTTTGAACTTGCTGGTGTCAGACACTGTGTTGAGGACTGGCTCAGCTGAAGCCTGCTTCTCAATCATCCATCTTTCTTACAGGGGTTTGCTCTGTCTATAATCCAAACAAGGAAACGATTTAACAACTTAAAAGAAGGAAAAATAATAGTGTTTTTTTTTTGTGTGTGTGTGTGTGTGTGTGTGTTCTCAGAGATGACTGAAGGAGAAGACCACGCAGCCCCTCAGCTTGGTTGACAGCAGAGGGTGGAATGGTGAGGCAAGTCAGTACCAAGTCCTCAGAGCCAGCACATCTATTTGGGTCTGTCAGCTGATGGGCAAACTCATTGCTTCCAGAGCTAGGTGAGACCTTCTGTGGAAGATTTTATTTAGGAAAAAGTCACGTCTGTTCCATTTCTATCCTACAGGTAATGCACACACATTGTTTTTCTGAAACTACAGAGTAACTGCAGTAATGTTTCTGTCAGCTCTCAGAAACCTATGCGGAGTGGCCAGGCCATAGCTGTCTCATAATCAGCTTACTTATTCCACTAAAGTCCTCTACTGCCCTTGTGGGTGGCTCACAGTTATCCTTCAGGAGAGCATTTGAAGATGAAGCATCCATCCATCATTTAAGCTGCTTTTCCCCTACTTTCTAATAAGCTTGGGAACCAGTAAGTTGCCAGGAAGCGGTAGAAGAGCGGAAGGTGGGTTTAGTGGTAACGGAGAGGAAAGGAGTCTGGTTTGTCCTGTGTTTACAGGACATTGTCCTGTGTTTACAGGACATCACCTCGACAGTCATCTCGACAAACTGTAAACCTGGTCAAATCCCAGGCTTCATCTCTCATGATATCCACAGGACCAGTGATGCCAACGTCACCGATTTCATACCTGTGGACACCAAGGTACTTTTAACTGAAGGACAAAAATTAACCCTATACTACTATGTGTAAGTTTTACCTTCAAATGAGAGCTCAAACTCACCTCTTTCTCATCTCCCTGGACGTCTTTGCCCTTCTTCACTAGGTCTTGGGGAACAAAGGTGACAGAATTAATTTATTTACCCTGAGATTTATTACATGGGAGCATCTGATAGGGGTCGCCTGTCCATCCTAGATGGCCGCCTCACTCTCTGGGGCCTCCCCACCCTTTTTCTGCCAGTCCACACTGCACACACATCTGAAATGCTCTACCCTGGGTCACAGACTCCGAAGCCCAGGTGTGAGCAAACATTCACCTTTCAAAGTGCTGATAGCACAGCTTGGCTTCTTTCCTTCCACAGACCCAATTCCTACGCTGCTGGGGCAGGATTTTTAGAACACCACCATCACTTGTCTTCCCTGGTTAAATAATTGTTTGTTTGTTTGTTTGTTTGTTTGTTTTTCTGAGAAGTTCGCAAGTTATAGAATGAGGAAAATGCATAATAAAATCTAAGTGACATGATCATAAGATTTTAGGCAGGAAATAATATCCTGTAAAATATAAGTGAGAAGGTGGAACCTTAGAAGGGAAGCTGTCACCTTGTCTCTCATCCTGTTTAAACCTGCTTAGTCTTCAGATTAACTGCTAGGAATTCACAGCCTTCATTTGGCTCAGTGACAAACTTTTACAAGAACATGTGACACTCAAGCTTCTTAGGTGACACAACTTAACCACCTGTAACTTTGTAAATATTAGAAAGTGCGTGTTGTAGGTGAGAGATCCAGATGGGAACATCTTGCCCGTCCTGACTTTTGGACCCATGACTTAGGGCATCCTCTATGCACACAGCAGCAGCCCCAGGTAGGTACGATAATGTAGACACAATAGCACCAGAACTAATGAGTTGGAACAACAAAGACCACACCTTCACCCAGTGTGCTTTAAAACTCTGGAAGGGCAAGACAGCGTCACACAGAAGAACTGACACCTGAGACACTGTGGGTAAAGCCCCAATCACTCATTACAGACTCCTCTTTAGTTAGCCTTTCCTAACCCACTTCCAACACTTGAAAAACACTGAATCTGTGCTGATGTGAGAGAGGTATTTATGCAGTGGTATAGACACTAATTAAGTGTCCATGTCCCCATAAACAAATGCTTACCCTGCTCCTGTGAGTGATTCCAGTAAAACTCACAGGGACACACACACACACACACACACACACACACACACACACACACTGTGAAGTAAAGATGTCTGAGAAGAGGAAGAGTGAGGCTGGGGTGCATTATGTACATGTGTGCAAATGTCATAATGGAACCCGGCATTGTGTATAATTAATATGTGCTAATAAAAGCAGTTTTTAAAGTCTCTAAGTGGAAAGTCCAAGCTGAAGCACAGTTAAAAAACAATAATGGGCGAACATCCAACTAATTATAGGTGAAAAGTAATCAGTAAGGTGTTCTCTCTCTCTCTCTCTCTCTCTCTCTCTCTCTCTGTGTGTGTGTGTGTGTGTGTGTGTGTGTGTGTGTGTGTGTGAGTGGAGCCTAGGAAGATTTCAGAAAAACAGAGCAGCTAGCCATGGGCCANTGTGTGTGTGTGTGTGTGTGTGTGTGTGTGAGTGGAGCCTAGGAAGATTTCAGAAAAACAGAGCAGCTAGCCATGGGCCAAAGACTGATACATTAGTAAGAAAAAAAAAAAAATCCACTCTATTTGCAAACTAAATGTGTCCGAAGATCAGCTGCTTACAGAAGGGACCATTTACCCCAGTGGGCTTGAGAAGAGCGTCCTTGATGGAAGACATTGTTGCTGGGCAATATGAGGGCATTTCAGGTGCTGAGTGAAAAAATGGAAGACAAACAGAACAGATCCATTTCCGGCCACACCAGACACTTCTGCTGATGTACGTTCTCCTAAGAAAACAACCGCAGAAGCTGGCCATATAGTGAAAAGAAGAGCACCTGCCAGCCCTCTACAAGTATTCCAGTTCAGTCTCCAGCTTTATGAAGCAAAGTAGCCTGATGAAATAAGCCTCACTCAGGTGAAGGTGGTGCTCGGAGTCATCGATGGGGGCCAAGAGGAGAGAGAGACTGTAGACCTGTATAAAATAGCTTTTCTAAAAGTCTACAATAATTTCAAAATAAAACTCTAATCAAAACTATACAGGGCCAATGAGGTTGCTCTGCAAGTAAGAGCCCTAACTGCTCAGGACAGATGAGCTGAGGTTGGTCCCCAGAAATCAACAGGGAAGTAGAGAACCAACTCCTGAAAAATTGTTCTGTGACATCCACACACATGCCATGGCACCCTCCAGTCTTACACATAGTCACACACACACACACACACACACACACACACACACACACACGACAATAATGATAACAAATCAAATACTTTTAAATAAAAAAAAATAAAAGTATGTAAATGAGCCACATAGTCTAGCCTACTGATTTACCATTGATAGTCGGTTGAAATTGATTTTTGTTAAAGTAAAATGTGAGATTATTTTAAAAGTACATATATCACACTTTAAAACATATCACTTTTATATAGAATTGCATGTGCTAAACTTTAGTACCTTGTATGGGTGTTTTAAACCAGTAACCAATTCCGTGATCTCCTTGTTTATTTTTTCCTAAAATCTCTACATTTAAAACTTCTTCATTTCCTTGTTTAACACATGATCACTTTATGTCTGTTTAACAGACTCCCTACAATACTCCCAACATCTTTCAAGCTGATTGAGTGCCTAGCGGCCTCTATTCAGAAAGCAATATCTCTTAATTAAGAAACATCTGTAAACTTCATGAATTTGTTGTTTTATCTCCTCCTATTGCATAATTAATTAGAAGAAAAATTAAATCTCATCCAAATAGCAAATCCAGATGTAGGCCAGGGCCTGCCAGCACTACTGGACACAAACTCATTCACTCTGGTTCCTGTATATACAGCCTTTCTCAGTGTTGATTCTAATTACTTATTCAAGATCATTTGCAACACCATGAGAGACATTTATATTCTCTAAAAGAAGGCATTCGGTGCTTCCCCAAAGGGCTACATGCAAAATTAGACCAAATTCCTTAGTATACTGTCTTAATCAGGGTTTCTATTCCTGCACAAACATCATGACCAAGAAGCAAGTTGGGGAGGAAAGGGTTTATTTGGCTTACATTTCCATACTGCTGTTGATCACCAAAGGATNCAGGACTGGAACTCAAGCAGGTCAGAAAGCAGGAGCTGATGCAGAAGCCATGGAGGGATGTTCTTTACTGGCTTGCCTCCCACTGGCTTGCTCAGCCTGNNNTNTNGAACCCAAGACTACCAGCCCAGGGATGGTCCCACCCACAAGGGGCCCTNCCTGTTTGGTCACTAATTGAGAAAATGCCCTGNANTTGGATCTCATGGAGGCATTTCCCCAACTGAAGCTCCTTTCTCTGTGATAACTCCAGCTGTGTCAAGTTGACACAAAATTAGCCAGTACATATCCTTTATAGTTTGATGAGAAAATAAAACCATCATATTGATATTTCATAGATAGCTCTTAAATTGCTTACCAACTTTTTAATTAATATATATTATTTTGTATATGGTATGTTGTGGTTTGAGTAAGTTTAGTCTCCATAGACTGATGTGTTTGAATGATTGGCCCATAGGGAGTGGCACTAGTAGAAGGTGTGGCCTTATTGGAGTGGGTATTTCCTTGGAGTAGATGTGGCATTTTGGAGTAGGTGTGTCCTTGTTGGAGGAAGTGTGTCACTGTGAGATTGGGCTTTGGGTCTCCTAGTACTCAAGTTCCTGGCTTCCTTTGGATCAAAATGTAGAACTCTTGGCTCCTCTAGCATCAAGTCTGCCTGCACAATACAATGTGATGCCAATGGACTGAACCTCTGAAACTGTAAGCCAGCCTCAATTAAATGTTTGCCTGTATAAGCATTTCCTTGGTCATGGTGCCTCTTTACAGCAATGGAACCCTGACCAAGACATAGTACACTACAAATCTTCCTGCATCGATTTCATTTACTTTACTCATCTCAAATATTATCTTATGGATGTATACCTACTCACTTAAAGCATTTTGTTTGCTGCGAGAACGGGGAGATGAAGAACACTGATCATGTTTGGGCATGATGGCTTTCTTGGGTGGCAATCCCACTGAAAGAAAATATGAAACCTTTTATTTTTTCATACCCAGTAAGCAGCACAATGCCAAACACTGGCCAGTGCCTTGAAATTCAGCAGAGAACTGAAAGATCACAGAGTGAGTCAAGAGCTGAGAGGCTGCAGTGAACGACCTACTGGAATGAACTCGAAGGTTCTGAGATGATTATTGGAAGGGAGTGGTTCTATCAGTCAGTCAGTCCCTCCAAGGAGAAGCAGACAGTGGAATGGAAGCCTAGTTTGCTTCTTGTAGTGGTATGGTCTAAGGCTGAGATGGCCCAGACACTCAACATCTCCAGTGTGGGATGTGGGCAGGATGGAGAGGGCAGATAACTGCTGTGTGAGACAGGAGCTATGCATGAGACTAGTTCCTTTGTCCCTCCTTCTCCTCTTCTAACCTGGAATAAACAGAACAGGTCATGATATTGTAAGAGAGGTAAAGCTCAGCTTGAAGAAGAAGACATCTGGCACAAGTAGGGTGTCCAGCCAGGGAACAAGAAGGGCCCAGATGCAAGAGAGTAAGAGCCACCACTGCGAAAGCCTGTGGTACATTTCAGTTGGTTGAAACCATAACAGAAGGGATCTCCATGCAGGGGGCAGCTGGATGACCTGGGCAACTGAGCAGAATTTTTAGGTCACATGGACTATGAGACCACTAAGCTCTAAAAGAGTGCTTGGAACACTTGCTCCAAGTGCCATGTTTGGGGCTCAGCCTTTGTGGACATTGTACCCTGGAAAAATAACAAGACAAACAACAAAGGCCTCATGGCAGGTTTGCCGAACAAATAAAGGTGTTTGCCACCAAACCTGGTGCAACCTGAGTTCAACCCCTGGAATCCGCATGACGGAAAGGGAGAACTGACTCCTTGTAGTTGTTCTACGAGCTCCATATGCCAAAACACATATTCCATTCCCCCCCCCTCTCTCTCTCTCATAAATGTTTACAAAGGGACATGCAAATTCAAAATTTCATCAAGCCCTGAATGAAGACTGTCTTAGTCAGGTTTTCTATTCCTGCACAAACATCATGACCAAGAAGCAAGTTGGGGAGGAAAGGGTTTATCCAGCTTACACTTCCACACTGCTGTTCATCACCAAAGGAAATCAGGACTGGAACTCAGGCAGGTTAGGAAGCAGGAGCTGATGCAGAGGCCATGGAGGGATGTTACTTACTGGCTTGCTTCCCCTGGCTTATGTAGCTTTAAAAGTGGAGGAGCCGTGTAAATACATTGAAATATGAAAGTAGAAATAGACCTGAACATATCATAATTCAAATCAGTATCTATGTACAAAACACCCCAGGGCATACATGTGAATTTGGATTAAACAATTCCAACCATATTCTGCTTACAGAAAATATAGTTAACAAAGCATATTGGAAGCTTAAATATAAAGAATCCCTACTGTTTAAAAATATACACCGGGAAAATAACAAAGTCATTGCCATTTTATATAAATTAAACTAGTCAGGTGATAAACCCCCAAATACCTCAGTATATATTGTAATTCAGTGAGCAGATAAAAATACTCCAAATTTGCTATTAAGTTTTAGCACTCCTGTTTTTAAAGATTTATTTTTATCTTATGCATGTGAGTATTTTGCCTGTGTATGCTTGCACATACCACATGTGTTCATGCTGCTGACAAAGGCAAGATGAAGGTGGCAGATCCCACGGAACTGGAGTTACAAATAGCTAGCTGTAAGCTACAATGTGTATGCTGGGAACAGAAGCCAGGTCCTCTGAAAGAGCAGTGGGTGCTCTTAACCAGTCAGCCATTTCTACAGCTACCTTACTTCCAAATTCTTATGTCAATAGAAACTTTGCTTTAAGATATATAAAGCAACCTTTTACTTATTGTTTAAACTCTTATGCAATGTATCTTGACCTATCTATGTTCCACTCCCTCCCCCCAGCCTCCCTGATGTCCTCCCCAGTACATCTCTCTACCAAATCTCTGACTTCTTTCTTTGATCATAACAGAATCTAGTTAGTGCCACAGAACAATACAGACCACTAATGGGTGAGATTTACAAATCATGAAGGCTGTCCTAATAGATCTCAGAATATCCTTTAGGCAAAAATCTTCAAGATAGCAATTATGTTAACCATCAAGTAAGAAATTTTATTAATACATTTTATAGATTATATAAATCAATATATATAATAAGCAATTCCTGGAAAGTTACTATTTTCTTTATTATTATTATTATTGTTATTATTATTATTACTACTATTATTTAACCTTTTTGTTATCCCCCTCTAGGTCTTCCCTCTCATAGTTCCTCATCCTATTCCTTCTTCCCTGTCTCCAAGAGGATGCCCCCACCTCCCTCACCCCACCAGGCCCTCACGTCTCTCTAGGATTAGGTACATATTCTCTCAGCGAGGCCAGACCAGGCAGTCTTCTATTGTACATGTATCAGAGGTCTCATGTCAGTTAGTATATGCTACCTGGTTGGTGACTCATTTCAATGAAAAACTAAATATTTAGGGAATTTAACTCTGGATTATGGAAACCATGTCACAAAGGAACTGCCTTAATCTGATAAAGTGCACATGAAAAACAGCCATGAGCACCTCTGAAACAGTGAAAAACACTAGAGGAATATACTTAAAGTAAAAATAAAGGCTGCTGAAAATGCTTCTGTTTTCAGTGATCCTAGACATCACGATAAGATATGAAAAATAATTTAAAGTTAAAAAGGTACAACCACATGATATTAATGACCACTTATAAAAATCATAAAATTTCTACATCAATTTTTAAATAAATTGATAGAATGTTTTAATAAAGTTGTTGGATGGAAAAACAATGCACAGCACTGGAATGTAGCTAGCGCTGTGGGAAAGCACTAATCAAGGAGCTCTGGGCTCAATCTCAGCCCCCAGAGAAAAATATATTACTATTCAGTAGCAAAATTCCAAGTGGATATGTGAAAATCAGTGTTATCATTGAAAATACTTAGCAATTCTAAGAGTAGATCAAGCAATAATTTTTCAATGTTAGATGGAGAAGTTAAAAAAAAACTTTCTAAAAGAGTTCAAAAACTTAACTATATAAATAGGTTATATAGCTACCTAGGTATTATATAAGAAGCTAATAAATTAATTATGAAGGTTCTACATCAATTTGTAGGAAAACTAAATACAAGCCCTGTCTCCTTGTTTTGTTTTTGCTGTTTCTTATGTGAACAAGTTTTAGTTACCAAGACGTAGTGAACAGCCACCCTTCAACAACAGAGTTCAAATCTCATCTTCTACAGTATTTTTTCACCAACCAAGTATTGTCAGGAGCCATCATAGAAGAAGGTAAAAACTTGCATGTGAGCTTGCTAAGATAGGTCCGCCTTGGATTAAAATCTATGGTGGATTTGCTCTGGTAGGCAAGGCCCAAGGGAACTTCATTTTAGGAAAAATTCCTGATGTTAATATGCTTTTGCTGTTATTATTAAATGCATATAACAATTGCTAGGTATTAACCTAACCTTTTGAGCAGATCTCTGAAGAACAATGGGGATATACTGTCTTGTAGTGATGCTGTAGGATATACTGTCTTGTAGTGATGCTGTAGGATATACTGTCTTGTAGTGATGCTGTAGGATATACTGTNTAGTGATGCTGTAGGATATACTGTCTTGTAGTGATGCTGTAGGATATACTGTCTATCTTGTAGTGATGCTGTAGGATATACTGTCTTGTAGTGATTTAATAATCCTTAGCACTCCTTATCCCTCTTTTCTTAGAATTTGTTTATTCCCCCATTTCTCACCTCAGAGGAACTCAGAAGGCAGATCAGCTACTGAAGCAAAGTGACTTAGACTTAAGGCAAATAAATGTTTTGTTATTATATAGCAACCCTAAATATCTCCTAAGACCAAGTCTTAGTCCCACCAACGTTCTTCTCCCTCTGCTGCCTCAAGAACCAAAAAACAAGAAAGAAGAACCACAGGGGCTGGCCCCTGCAAAGTAGTGTTTGACACTTTGCTGTTAATGTTGCAACATCGATGCTTAACTAAGTAACTAATGAATGAGCATAGCTCAAACATCACTGTGTAGCTAAGTAACTAATAACTGATAAGCTTAGCTCATACATCCCTGCATAACTAAGGAATGAGCATTGCAGTTCTGACCAATCACATCACTTCTTTCACAGTGGGTTAGAGATTATTCCCTGCACAATTATTATTTGGCTCAGGACACTCAGCCACCTTACCTTCTTATCACCCAGTGATAAACCCACATTTCCCTTTTATCAAAATGGATAAGAGTCATCCATCGAAGATGACAGTGTAGTGGATTCTTTTCATACCACTATTTGTGACAGCTTACATCAAACTTCGTGGCTTAAAATAATTGAACTTATTCTCCTATAGTTGTAGAGGTTGGGACTGTGGAATGAATGTATCTCCCTCCTAGAGAGAACTCTGTGGTTCCACCAAGTCTGCCTTGATAACCCAGAGTAGCTTCTATCACATGATCCTTAACCTAAGTCAATTTCTACAATTCCTTTTTCAGTAAAGGTACAATTCAGGGGTTCTTGAGATTGGAACATGAACACATAAGGGCAGGGGCCCTATTTAAGTGATCACAGGAGGCAAAGGGACAAAGGGACAAACATTGAAGTGAAGTTGGATCTGTTGCCAGGGGCTGTGAAAGACTCTGGGTGCTGCTGGAGGACCAGAGTGAAGACAGCCCATGAGCCAGGATAAGGAAGGTGTGTGATGGGAAGAATGAAGCTGTCTCAGAGGAACAGAGGAGGCAAAACTTCCTCTGCAGAACTCTCACTCAGAGTTTGCACAGCCACCAAAGAACAAGGAAAGGGTGGAGGCAGATCTGAACTTTGAAAGGAACAGGCCAGTTCTCCAAGTCACTGTGGCCAGTCCTGTGACAAGAAGGGAAAGAGCGCTCCCTACCCTTTCTGGGACTGTGCAGTGAGGTAAAGCATTTTGATTTAGTTCTTTGTGTTCCCCCTGTCTTAAATTACAATGTTCTAAATAAACATCCATTTCACTACTCTTTACTTCCTGCTTGCTTACAGCGCCAATTTTAATGTTGTGACAAGAAATTCTGAAGGTCACAGGACCATTGTAATCATGGAGATTGCTCTGCATGGTTTGGGTTGGGAGGTTATTTTTACAGCCCCCACAGCCCTGTGAAGTGAGGACTACCCATGGGGTAGACATCGGTTACCTCTAACTGAGAGCAGATTCAGTGTCGTTCTCACCAAGGTTCTCACAGACATTCTTCACATGACTACATGGAGTTAAAATTCAGAGTTGATATAGATGGTCCTGGGAGACATCCTTACCAGGAATCCATCTTCTGGTAGGTTAGAATTCATCTTGTTATATCCTTGTGTGAGTTCATCACAAGGAAAACTAGACCATGTGAGTAGACCAGACCTGCACACGCTGGCCTCTGACACTGCATAGCTACTTGGAGAGGAGAACAGATTTCCATTTTTCTAGGTGAAATCTTAGATTTCACATGTAACTTTAAACCAAAAGAGAAAGTAGAAAAAGAGAAATTACAACCCTGATAAGGAATGGATGATTTCTTTATAGAATAAAGGAATAGATGGACAGACTAGGTTTCACTTAAGTAAGAATTTCTGTTCCTCATTGAGATAATGACATAAAATTAAAGGCTAAACAACCTAAACTATCTATCTATCTATCTGTCTGTCTATCTATATGTGTGTGTATTATATATGTGTGTATGTGTGTATGTATATATGTATGTATATATGTGTGTGCACATGTATGTGTATATACACATACATAAATATCTGTTTATGTATATATGTATATATATGTATGCATATATATACATGTATATACGCGTATGTATATATATAAGTATATATACATATGCGTACATACATATATATGTACATATAAAACCATAAAACAGGAAAAGACTAACCACCCCAAAGAAAATTGAAGGAAGGACCCAGTAAGGCATTCACAGAGAAAGGAAATCAAGTAGACGGTCAGTGTGTAGAATGGCTAGCCTCAGCAAATCACTAAGAAAAGACTTCGGTAGCTAGGGAGAAGGCTCAGTGGTAAAGCGCTTGACTTGGAAGCAGGAAGCTGAATGCTTAAAACCCACATTCAGCCAGGTGCAGCAGCTCATGTGTGTGATCCCAGCACTCCCACGTGAGATGGGAGGAAGACACAGGTGAGAGCCTCAGGCTCTCGGGCCAGCAGCCTGGCGCCTGCTGCAGTGAGCGGCAAGAATCTCTGTCTCACATAAGGTGGGAAGTGAGGAGCGATGCCTGAAGCTGCCCTCTGACCTCTACACAGGCTCATACCCATTTGAACACACACACATACGTGCACACACACACGCACATACACACGGACACACACTGTGTTCTCTAGGCCTAAGGCTGCAGTGTACCAAACCATGCCATTACAAAATTCCCTTTCATTTTTGTCTTTGCCAGTGATTGAAGCACACAGCAGAAATGACAACAGAACTCACACAAAGCTTTTATAGATGTGTCTGTCATCAGATTGTAGCCAGTTACAGGTCTCTTTACAGGAGAGATGATTCTACAGGCACTGGCTGCACAGAAGCCAAGGCTATTGCCTGTGTTTGTTTGTTTGTTTTTACACTGAAGCCCAGCTCCGTGTTAAACTGTATTCCATTAGCCCCACGGTAGGGCTCATCAACCCAAATCAAACATGATTGAAGACCAAATGTGATGACTGAGCACCCGTACAAATAACAACATCCAAGAGAACAAAGTGAGGGGCAAATTGTGCAATTATTTGGATAAGCAGTTCCAATAATTGGTATGAGTAAATGGCCTGCCCTAGAAAGAGTATACAGAATAGAGCTTCGGCAAGGTCCCAAGTACCCAATGACAGAGGTAACACCCCACACTGGAGGAGGCCAGCTGCCAGCACCTTCTCCAGGTGACCCGCTTCCGTGAGCAGGGATGCGGTGGTGACCACCAGGACCTCCTCCTGGGCTGTGTCGGGGCAACTGGCAGCCCTAGCATCCTCCTCAATGCTGCACGAGCTCCGTCTCACTAAAACCAAGTACTGATAAAGCAGATGAAGGGCGGTTCCACAGAACCTGTCAGCACTCTGCAAATGCCACGGTTGTGAGTCCAAGGCACACTGAGTCAGTCTCTCACATATTAGAGGAAGCTGAGGAGAGACAGTGACAACCAAAGATGAAGTCAGAAGCCACCTGGAATTCTGAGTCAGAAACCAGACTGAATGGGAACCAGCAAAACCTGAATTAGAAGTGATGGTTGACAAGCACCAGGGCTTATGCCCGTTTGATTCTTGGCTCAAGACTGTCGAAGAGAAGTCTTGCAAGCAGTTCTGCGATGCTTATGACATGATACAATTATTCCAGAATAATGCCTCTAAAGTGTTGCAGAAATTCTGGAAAAGTCACAGCCACAGGAGAAGAAAGAAGCTGGAGTAGGGCATTTCGTGCCGAGTCAGAACACTGTCCTTGATGCTTAAGTCGGGCTCACAGAGGATGCTCAGAAGAGGTGAAACAAAACATTGGTTCACACTCACACTTCCTGAGTTCCTTCCACAGACTGTGGGGTGGCCAGCTGTCAGTGCAGACAGAGATGAGCATCGGGGGCTGTACAAGAGAATGGTCTGGTCAACATCCCCCTCAGGATTATGGGAAACAGACACGTGCATGTGTGTGTGTGTATCTGTGTGTCTGTCTGTGTGTGGGGGGGAGGTTGTCTTCAAATGCACATTCTGCAGGACTTGATGACTTACTAGAAACAGGAAGTCTTGTGGAGGGTGGGGGAACTGAAACCAAGGTGTCGTCTCAGCTTCTATCCTGAGATCTTCGACAAATTCACACAAAGCAGCAAAGAATGAGCAGCAAAGTTCAAATGGGAAAATCAAGTTCCCGTGTGACAAATGACAAAGGAAATGTATTTGTGTCTTATCGTTTGTTATTCTTTGCCAATGATCTCAGATTGTCTTGTGATGTGTGTGTGTGTGTGTGTGTGTGTATAGGTATGTATATATGTATGTATATGTCTGTGTATGTGTGTTATATGTGTGTATGTGTATTATGTATATGGGTATGTTTGTCAGTATGTATGTATTAATTAACTTATTAATTACTAATCAACTTCAGTCTGTGAGAATTCGGTAGGACAACTGAGACCCAGAGAGTCCCTGCCCTGCCTGCTCGTCTTCATTCAGGGCAGCAGTTCCTGTCTGCAGTTTCTATTTTCATTCACAGCCAGCCTGGGACCTCCTCAGCTTTGGACACACTTCACGTTGGATCAGAGGTAGGCATCCGTGTTTAGAAATATTTGGCTGTTTTTGTAACTTCACAGATGCAGCTGCCTCACACCACTGTATCCTCTGGGTATGCTATCTCATTCAGGGGCCGTGTAATTGACTTTTCAGTGAGACATGTGATGAAGGTTTGATGGTCCCAACCACAGGACATGTCTTTTTACCCATGGTTTGTATCTTCTCTCTTTCAATAGGATCAGCCCCCAACTACATCCAACGCAGCCTCCTAAAGGTGGGTTACAGTGCACTTGGTTGGTCTGCTACATGGAATTATGAACTCTTTACCCATAAGTATTTATTGTGGCATCAAGACCAAATGTAAGCCAAGTGAAATTGAGGTTGACCCTTTGGGCAAGGTTCCCACACACCTCCCGGATCTCCTGGGTGGGCTTTCATGCACAGATCTGTTTAAGACTCTGGAAATGAACCCAATCTTATGAATGCAATGATTTGACTTGCAGGAAGAAGCTCCCTGCAGAGTCTGGAGTCCATGTGAGCAAACACCAGGCGGGCAGCTTTCCTGGGAGGGTGTGGTTTGCACCCTGTGGCCAACGGCTTCCAGGATGGCACAGCTCTTTGACCCCAAGAATCTCTAGCCTCTGCCATCCCACACAGTGAAATCTTACTCAATAAATTTCACTGTTTCTGGAAACTTCTAAGTGTAGGCTTCCCATCACCACAGGGAAATCCTGAAGGATTGAAAATAATGCATTAAGAAGGTAAAAAAAAGTCAGAGATTAGCTTCTTAGTGGAAACACCCCATCTTAAAAGCCATATATCCTTTCAAATTCTCTGCTTGGTAAGACATGCAGACTCTTAGAATATGATGACTGATAGAAAATTTGAGGATAAGACTGAGGCATAGAGTGGTCTCCAGCATAAGTTTAGCAAATTCTTAACTCCGCCCTACACAATGGTTTTAGCCACAGGACCATCCCAGGGACACACACTCACAGTACTAGGCCAGGGACACATACACACAGAAACAGGTCAGGGATACACACTCACAGTACCGAGCTAGTAACACACACCCACAGGACCAGTTTGGGCACACACACACACACACACACAGGACCAGGTTGTACTTGTCGAACCCTAGTTTTTTAAAAAAAAAAATTCCTTTTATCTTCTTACACCTGTATTTCTTACTCTGCAATCCGGAGAGGGTACTGTTTGTCCAAACAGGTAGAGTTAAAAGAATAAATCACGAATACACTGCCAGCACCAACCTCAGGATCCAGCCACAGGAAGAGTCCCCTAGACCCCAGCTTCATGTTTCATATGGTCAGGGTGTGGTTTTTCCTCTGGTCACAAGCTAAGTCTATCTCTGGGATGACAGCTTTAGGACTCAGGGACTTGGGATGATGGTTGGTTAAGTCACTGGGCAGAGCCTGTGACACCAGGTTAACAAGATCATAAGGCCCCCAGAGTGCTGTCCGGCATCTTCCCCATGCAGGACACTGCAAAAGGCGTCTCCTAAAACACAAGACACATCAGAAGTGGAGTTCGCTGGAGTTTGGGGCTTTTGCCTTCGATAACATTCTGGTTTTATCTGCCCAGATAGACTAAGGGATTTGAACTCAGATCCTGCTGCCTCCAGCACTCACTCCACTGTGCCTATTTGTCTCAGTAAGTCGGAGCCCTGAAGGGACTGGAGTTAGAGAGCATAAGCCATTCGCTGGGCTAGAACCTTAATGTGTTTGGCCAACAAATAAAAGCTCTGCGGAGTGTTGTGAGCACAGGCAGCCAAAGACTGTTCCCCATATATATCTGAAGAGAGGACAATTAGCCCTCAATCGCTTGTCCTCCCTCCGGACCAAGGAGTAAATGAAAAGCCTTTTTATAGAGTGGGGTCATCCATCACAGAGACCAGTCAAAGGGAAAAGACTCGAGGTCGTGGGTAAAGAAGTGAGAGAACCTTCAGGCCACCCCTGAATGGAGCCCTCTCCCCTGGGCATGGCTGGTTATTGGGAATGTTGGGTGGTATTTCTAAAGACCAGGCATGTGCAGGAGCCAGGTGTAGAAGACCGGTCATTTTGTTCAACTTCTTAGTTAATTTCACTGTGACCTTAGGAAGAATCTTTTCCACAACATATCACCTGCAGTTGTGAGGAATCCTGAGAACTCTTGCCTGTTGTGACATGGGTTTGACTACAAGATATGAAACAAATCAAGTGTGTGTGTGTGTGTGTGTGTGTGTGTGAGCATTGTGCATGCATGTGTGAGTTCTGTGCATATAAGACTTTGTGTATATATGTAAGCTTTATGTGAGTGCACAAGCATATGTGTGTGTAAGCTTAGTGCATTTGTGTGTGTGACCTCTGAGTGTACATAACTTTTCTCTGTGTGTGTGTAAGCTTTGTGCATACATGTGTGTTTGAGCTGTGTGTGCATGTAAAATTTGTGTGTGTGTAAGCTTTGTATGTGTAAGCTTTGTGTATATGTATAAGCTTTATGTGTGTGTAAGGTTTGCATGTGTGTAAGGTTTGTGTGTATGTAAGGTTTGTGTGTGTTCCTGCATGCATGTTATGTGTGTGTAAGCTTTATGTGTATGTATAAGACTTGCGTGTGTAAGCTTTGTGTACACGCACATTCCCAGGGTGGGGGAAATCTGAATGTTTCATTTTCCTGTTAATTGCCTGATCCTTTCAACTGTCCCCAGAGCTGAAATAATTTCTCATCTGAAAACTCATATTCTGGGCAAAGTACCTTGCCACATAAAGCTTACACACATGCACAAAGCTTACCCATATAAGTGTTCCTCATTGTTTCCTGAGGCTGAGCAAGTTCGGACCATAGGAGTCCTCGTGTAAACATCTGACAGTGCTTACTCCTCTTCCAGTGGCATAAAAACACATACAGAACATAGATGCACTGACTCAGGTCCCATCATCCGAAGCATTCAGTAAATGGGGGGTGTCCTCCACAAACCCAGCAGAACACACTGAACCACACGGAGCAACTGACACACGCCAGCTATCCACCTGGCAATGTTACTGACAAAACTTCCAACACAGCAGCCGGTGCTGTGCACACATTCGGCATGTTGCTCTAAGAAAACTGCAAGCACATGCTGAACGAAAACTCCACCCTGCTTCTGAGAACCACTGTTAATTAGAACTAATGTCTTCTGGGGCTGGAGGGACAGTTCAGGTGGTGAAGTGTTGTGCAAGCATGACAATTAGAGTTCAGCCACTAGAACCCACATTTTAAAATAGCCAAGTAGGGTGTCTGTGACCCCATAACTGAGAAAGGCAGAGCACAGGACATTCCCTGGGGCTCACTCGCCAGCAGCCTGACTTAATCCTCAAGCCTCAGGCCAATGCTAGTCCCTGTCTCAAGAAGCAAGGTGAATAGTGGCTGAGTCATAGCTGTGTGCTGACCTCATACCTGCACGCGTGTCCCCAAGCCTCCATACACTCTCACATACACTCATCCATGCACCCTCACTCACATGCTTGCACGCACGTGCACACACATATCCTCACACATACACCTCATGCTCACAGGCAAACAGGAACAACCTGCTTTATGCCTTTGACCTCTGTCTTGTGCAATCTCACCTCATTTACTAAATACTTATTTTAGCTGGCAAGCACAGAGGCCATCCTCTTTTTTGCGTTTCCTTCTGCACCTTACAGTTTTGTGCTGCTCTTTAATTAAAAGAAAAGTTTAAAATGTAATTCAAGGTGTCAAGAAAGAAAAAAAAAAAAGGAGGGAGATGAGGAAAGATCTTTGAGAGGAGAAAAGAAAGTCACATATTTGCAGATTTTTTTAATGAAGAGGGTTTTTTTTCCTTTTTTTTTTTTTTTTTAAATATTTTCTTACATGCACCAAGTTAATGCTTCGGTAGGTGAGTTGTAAACGCTCCTTTTTCGTCCCATAATTATAAGTGAAATGTTCTTTAATGTGCAGTAATAACGCTCAAGCTGTGCTATTTCGCAGTTAATAATTATACACAACAGCGTGAAGCATGGGAGCTAACAGAAAGTTTTTCCCTTAATGTATTCTCTCCTCTCCTCTCTCCGCTACCTGCCCGATCTGCGATGACTGTACTTTTTAATCCCCTTTCTTCTCTGAATAGAAGAGCTAGTTAGTTGGTTTCTTAAGGGAAGAATGTGAGGTAAGACTGCTGACTGGGTGAAATTGCCCCCATACAAAGCAAAGACTATAATAGGCTGCCTTTAAAAAAAAATAAAAAAGAAAGAGAAATAGACCTTGAAAACGCTGCTAAGCCGAGAATGCGCATGCCGCAGGCTTGAGCCTCCGAGGGTCAGAAGTCTGCATGCAGCTTAGCACACTACCCCTGAACAAGAGCAGAAGCTGGCTGGCGGTACACACAGAGGTCACCCACCCAGTGCAGGTGCCAATCTCTTTCCAGATGGAGGGATAAACGTAGTGAGGAAAATATGTGTTTCTGAGGGCTTGCACACTTCCGAAATATGTTGGAGGTTAGCCAGCTTCTCAGATTCAAAGTTCTTTGAAATTGTTGGATAAAATGGAAAAAAAAAATTTGGAGTAAAAAAAGAAAACAAAGTTGCCACAAGAAAAGCCAGAGAGTTGGTCAGAGACTCATTAGGAGGAGACAACTGACTGCAACTTGAATGTCCTGAATGGCTTAAGCAACTTGGCGCTTACATTTGAAGGGCCATAAAAGGAAGGTAACCCGGATGTAGCAATTGATTGGAAGAAGCTATTGTGGCTCTGCATGCCTCCTGCTTCTGCTGCTCGTTTGGATGGCAGCCTGCACTTCCTCAGCGAGCCATGAGCTTCCTCTCCAGCTGCTCCGATCCTTTCCTTCCTAATGCTTCACATAACCTGCCCATATGGGCTAATGCCCAGCCAGGCCTTTATTTTCCCAGCTATTACCGAACAATAAAAAGAAAAAATACCTTGGCATCAAGCGTGTGGTATGTGTCCAACCAGATCCTGAGTACAATATTGGGAAAGGTAGAAATCTTATTTAGTGTTGAATTTGGTTGAGCTTGAGGGGAAGGAAGCCACCTGTGTTTCATGAATCTGGAAGTGGGGTCGTTACAGAGCTAGGTAGCATGAGAGGCTGTTATATATACTACACTCCGTAACAGTACTGAGAAATAATTCCTGTTCCTTACTGTTGGATATAGCCAGCATTTTCCCAATGATTCCATGGGTCTGTGGCAAAAATAGTCAGATAGAAAAATAGGAAATTGTAAGACAGGAAGCTTTGGCCAGCACATGGCCTCTCCCTCCATTTCACAGATGGAGAAGAACACTTTGACTTGGAGGTATTTTGCCTGAGGCTTGTACATAATCAATCCTACTGTGTTATCAATCAATCTAGAAATAAAAAATAAATGTCCCATTGTCAATTATTCCTCTTTCAAATGACTAGGTGGCGGGTGCTTTATTAAAGAATAAAATTCAGATTTGCATTTTGAGTAACGATAGCTAGGTAATTCAGATCAGCCCTCAAGCAATAGAACCTGGGAAGTCAGACACGGTGTACTAACAGCAGAAATCTCGAATACTAGATATATACCTTAGACGGTGCAGGTATTGAGGTCGGCTCCTGTTCTGGGAGTCTAGGCTGAGCTAGAAGACAGTCTGAGATTCTGAAATGACTCTAGCGCCTGTATGGTATTCGTGGAACAGCTAGAGCCCGAGGTTTGCCAGGAGCAGGAACTAGCCTCTTATGTCACCACTCACCTTGACCTTGCAGAGTTCCCTGAGAGATGGCACACCAGACTCTAACCTTCATAGAACACTGGCCCAATAATAGTCATCTGGATGGGCCAAGGTAGAGAAGGAGCGATGGCCCAAGGTGTGTCTGAGGCCTGGTCCCTGACAAGAGTAGACACGGTTGTCTCCAGAGAAATGCAGTAATCTGCACTTATTCCCATGGGTTACAGCTAACAAAAGGTGCAGCCCACAGTCAACGGCACCAGGGCATGTGAAGACAGAGGGAGTTGTCAAGTTGAGGATTCAACAGGGACCATGGGTAACAAGAAAGGACCCAGGAGGACCGGAGATACTGTATTTATCAGACTCTATGGCATCCATTTATGCTAGTCAGGAAGGTGAGTTCTGGGAGAGATGGAGCAGCAGTGAAGAGCTCACCCCAGCTGCTCTTGAGAGAAACCAAGGTTGGCTCCCAGCATAAACCTGGTTGCTCACACTGAAGTACCCATTGTAGAGAATCTGACACCCTCTTCTGGCTCCCTTGAGTATCTGCACTCTTATATAACTCTCTCTCTCTCTCTCTCTCTCTCTCTCTCTCTCTCTCTCTCACACACACACACACACACACACACACACACACACCATCTCTCTCTTATACAAACAAACACATACACACACAGTTAAAAATAAATGTCTTTTAAAAGGTTTAAAATGATTTAAGTTCTAACCTATGGTGTATTAGTGGAAACAACAAGTAGCTAGGTTTTAGCTGAAGCCAGTTCTCTCCCCTGACAATGGGGTTTCTGGGAATTGAACAAACGTTATCAAGCTTGGCAGCAAGCTCCTGTACCTACTAAACCATCTTGCTGGCCTACAGAAGCTTTTTTTTTTTTTCTTTTTTTTTTTTTTTTTTTAGTTTTGGCTTTTTAAAAAAATAAATAATTCCATTCGTTTACATCTCAAATAATATCCCACTTCCTGGTTAGCCCTTCACAACTCCCCTTCCCACATTCACCCTCCCTTCCCTCCCCTTTGCCGCTATGAGTGTGCTCCCCCACCCACCCACCCACCCGCACTCCAGCATCCCCCTCCAGCAGGACTGTCCATCAGGACACACTTGGTTCCTTGGGAATGAGTGCAGAGAGTGAAGGGAGACTACAGCAGGTGGTCAGCTATGAAGCTGGGATGAGACTGGGGGTGGGCCTTGGAGGAATGGGGGAGAGGTAAGGATCTGCAATTAGTAGGAGTGGCCTGTGGGTCCCCAGGGAATGCCTGTTGTCCTTAGGACCTGGGATATAGCAATGAATGGGGGAGGGAGGTGGAGGAGGTCTGTGTTGGGGGATGGAAATGGGATGAGGAAGGATGAAGGGCGTCTGCAGCAAGTGATCTTTTGCAGAGGCAGGGATGAGACTGAGAGATTGGATTTGCGAGGAGAGGTGGTTGAAGGTCTGAGGTAAGCCTACCAACTTCCCTGGCTGGAGTCCATTGAAAGCACTCCTCAAAGCCGCGATGTTGACAGTCGATTTTGAAATGGTTTCATTAATATTATAAAAGTGCTTTAAACCCTTTTCTTTTCAGAGTCTGTGTCCCCCCCCATCGATGTCATAACCAGCTTATTAAGTCGCTGAGTTTATTGTGCTTGATACATCAACTCCCAACTCCGTGAAAATTGAACTTCAACCTAAAGCAGACGTTTTCACTAAACCATTAGCATCAGCTACTCCTCTCAAAAATATTTCCACTGTGAAACATGTTTTTGTAGAAACATAAGAATTTCGTCTTTTTAATCTTAACAGAACTCATGCTTTACATTTTTTTCCTCAAAATATATTTGATAAGCTTTGTTCAAAATGTTAAGATCTATACAGGTATATACCGTATTTTGAAATTGTTTCTAAAATGTAGTGCTGAAAACAGCTCCAACCTTAGACAATAGAGGATAGAGCATATCAGACAAAGCCTCGTTCTTCACATGAGAGACCAGCACATGGGTAAAGCCCCAGTAAAATATCCTTGAAATACTCAGAATGCATAGTGGGTGTTGCCGGGCACATCAGAGCTCAGACACATGAAACAAATGTCATCTGCTGTTTCCTATACTGAGGATGCACTGTGCAGCCGGGCTGATCTGAGGCTGGACAAAGGAACAGGAAGGGCACCACCGAGTCACATGGCTCTATTCTGGACACATTCCTGATTTCAGGGGTGTGATTTGGGGATTAGAACTATGCCAACCCAACAAACTATCGTTTTAAAACTTTAAATTTTTAAAAATAGAAATATATTCAGTACGACTTTGCAACAGGAAAATTCTAGATTGCTTCAAATAAATTCCTTGTTTTAGAAACCAGACGCTTGGCTTAAAAAAAAAATCACTAAATATTTTGTTTTGTGTAATTCTTAAAGCACCGATTGTACAAACAAAATGACTTAAAGATCATGGCCCAGAGCAAGAGGTTATCATATTTGCTCGAGTTACCTCAAGGTAAGTTCCCACTGGACACTTGGTCGACTACGGAAGGGGAAAGAAGTTAGCTTTCCCTGTTAACATCATCTAAAACGAGTCCTTATATAATGAGTTGTGGATGAGCGCACTGATTAAATTTAGAGGCTAGAATTGGTAAGCTGAAGCTATGAATTGGAAATTTTATGAGTAGGACTCAAGTAAATAATTAGCTGGTTCTTAGCCTAAGTTTTAAGTTGTTTACGTGTGGCACCAGCAACATGTACTCCTGAGTGCCATGGGAAATTCTTTGACGTCATACAATGTACTTTAGTAACAGCAATAGGCAGTTCACTTGTGGTATTCGAGCTGACTTCGTTCTAAAGAAACCCAGTTATACTGTAGTGTATTATAATATAAAGATACACATCAAAACACGCATTTGGAGCACGTACAATGGGAGCTGTGCAAACAGCTCAGAGATTCAGATAAATACACTTATTACTAATTAGTTTTTAATCAAAACACTTATAATATGGTAACTGTTTATGATTATTGCTCCATTAAGAGTTTTATCATCAAAAAGCCCTTGCTGACCTGTTACATAATACCATAAATTAATACCGAAGGGTGCTTCAACTACAGCTTAATCAGTTTAAATGCCAGCATTGTTCTGAAATACTTCAAGGGCAAAATCCTGAATGGAGCCTGTCTGATCTGCCAGAGAAAATGCTTGTGTTTAGTTAGTGTTTCTCAGGTAAGGCAAGTTCACATATTCACATACCTGTGGTTCTGTCATAAGAATTGACATAGGAGATTGTGAAAACGGGAGGCAGTGATAAGATAAGCACTGTTTCTCCATCACTACAGTGAACTTGCCTTGCTGGAGGACAGCCATCAAGCATGTGGTAGACCACTCTACCCTCTTACGTGTGTGATGTCTGCACGCCTTTCTTCACTTTCATTTTGAAAAGCCTTTGAGTAGCATGGGTGAGTTTTCCCTATGGCTTGGACGTATCAGACACTGGAATTATAATAGAGAGCCTATTCACTATCGTTCACCTCTACTGTGTAAGGAGAAGTGTGAGCATCTCTTGTGGCTTCAAATGACAATAGAGGGTATGAGGTGTGTCAGTCTCCAATAACCACTCAGACCACAGTAACTAGACAGACCAGAGGTGTGAGGTGAATCAGTCTCCAGAAACTGTTCCCCCTGGCACCTGAATGGGTGGAGTGGGGGTTAACTCTATCCATGTGGCCTTCACCAAATGACAGAAAGATCAGCATGGCTGGCAGTGGTAACATTTTAACCCTCCCAAGGATCTCCCCTTTCAACAACATATAGTGTGACAGATGACTGCTACTTTGTTACAACATGGAAGGTAGGGATCCTGTACTCCCTGGACTTTTGTGCAGAAGACGCATGATGGAAGGTTTCTGGTTTACAGTGCTGCCTTTCTCATGCTTTGTTTACCAAGATATTTGGTCTCGTGTTGAGACCTCCTTGACTTCTAACACTTCCACTATCAGGTCTGGAATATATGACCCTGTCATCCCACACACCTCTCAACGGAAACTCATGCTGACCCAGTCTCTGGGCCTCTGACTCCCTCGTGACTATTTTTAATTCTCTATCCCTTAGAGTCTATTCTTAGGTCTTGAATGCATAATGACTAGATTTTATGTCTATGGAGTTAACCAAATGGGGAAAATCTGTCTCTTGCTCGTTCCTAGATCTACCCAGCTATTGTTGTGTGTTTGCGCGATTGTGACTAAGTCCGTGGATTAATTTACAGCTAGCAGGCACTTATTTATTGGTTCTGGAAAAGTGGGAACTCCAAGATCCAAGTGACATTGTCGGGACAGGAGGACAGAATCCCAGTCATTGGAGACTGACCTCACCGTGTCCATGCCTGGAAGAAGGACCAGGAGCTTCAGGATCTTGTATCTGGTCACTAATCTCATGTATAAGCTTGCTGCCTTTATGAGCTCAGCACAGTCCACTCCCACCTTGATCTTGATCATGAGGATTCCTATATGTGAACTGGACACTCATATTGCAGTAAGCATTTCCAGTAGGTTCTAAGGATTCCACTGAATTGATCTGGGCTGGGATTGGCACCATGTGATTCTAATGGCAGTGAGTGATGTTAATGGTAAAATGATAAACATCCAACATAAGCTGAGAACCAAATAAATTTTAACTGGAGAGTTACGAATGCAAACAATTCACATGAAATGAATTTAATTTCACCCTAAGTTTGTTTGGGTTTTGGTTGTCTGCATGTTTCATTTTTGTTGTTTTGTTTTGATTTTTTTTTAAATTTTAACCCATGTTGCTAAACATCTTTCTCAAAGGTTACTGTACCCGTGTACTGTTCTAATAGAGCGTAACTGGATCATGTTGATTGTACACTGCCAATGTCATTACATGTGAGCAATTCTCTGGGGATGAAATTCAATAAAGAAGGCAGCTAAATGTAATTTAAAACACCCTGAGAGATCAGTATTGTTTTTCTACAAGTACCGAATTGTTTTCTTTCTTTTGTTAGATGTTATCCTATAATTTAGAGATGAAATCTAGCTAATCCCTAACTTTTATTTGTTTGATTGAAGTCCATTCAAGTTTCAGTCTTTGGACAATGCAATCTTTAGACAATGGTATCATGATATTTTTATGATAAAAGATTACATACATGGTGTAATTTACTCGCTGTAAAAGTTAGTATGTTTTACCAACAGAAATGTTGAGGGAGCCTAAGTAAAATATTCTTTGTGCCTACAGAAAATGTAGCAGCTGCAGAAGAGGAAGGGATCCCTGCAGAGAGAGAGAGAGAGAGAGAGAGAGAGAGAGAGAGAGAGAGAGAGAGAGAGAGAGAGAGAGAGAGAGAGAGAGAGAGAGAGAGAGAGAGAGAGAGAGAGAGATGGGGGAGGGCTCTGTGCAGAAGCAGCAATGGATGAAAGCCACGGCCTGGGCAAGGAGCACCTTAAAGTAGTTAGAAAGTCTACAACCTGGTGGGAAGAGAGAGCTCTTCTTTCTTAGAACTCTGACCAGCCTCATGTGTTTGAGTGTACATGTGGATGTGTGGATGTGTGTGCTTGTTTGTGTATGCATGTGCATGCACAGGCACCCCTCCCCCACACTCACTCACAGTCTGTAGATGCCTAAAGTCAACAGAAGGGTTCTTCTTCAACCACCCTTAACTGGTTTTGTTGTTGGTGGTGGTGTTTGTTTGTTTGTTTGTTTTGTTTTGTTTTGTTTTTCAGAAAAAGAGTCACTAACTCAATCTGCAGCCCAGTGATTTGGCCAGAAATTCCAGACAAGGAGCTTCAGGGATCCTCCTGACTCTGCTTCCCCAAGGCTGGTGTTGCGGAATGAGCCACTGTGCCCTACTATTTATTTATTCACTTTACATTCTGATCCATGTCCCTCCTTCCTTCCAGCCCCTCCCCCACAGTCCCTCCTCTGATCCCCCACCTTCTCCCTTTCTCCTCTGAGAATGTGGGCTCCTCCCTTGAGTATCCACCTTGGCCCATCAAATCTCTGCAAGGCTAGGTGCATCCTCTCCCTCTGAGGCCAGACAAGACAGCACAGTTAAGGGAGCAGGATCCACATGCAGGCAACAGCTTTAGGGAGGTCCCCAATCCAGTTGTTGGGGACCTTCCTGATGAGGGAGCTGCACGTGAGTCCTGGGAGTCACTCGGGTCCCCCATGCTTGCACAGCTAGCACTTTACAGCCCAATCAGTCTGATTTGTAATCAATAAAAGTCGAGAGCCTCTTCTAGCTCCCTTCCTGTCACTGTGGCTCAAAGCAGCTGAAGGGAGGAAGGGATGTATTTAGATTACACTTAGGTTGCAGTCCATCGCTGAAGGAAGTCCGGGCAGGAACTCAGTGTAGGAACATGCAGAGCTATGGAGGAACAGTGGCTACCGGCTTGCTCTCCGCCTCGCTCACAGAGCTCATGGTTAGTTAGCTTTCTTGTAAGGATGGTGCTGCCTACTAAAAGACTGTACCTCCTAAAGTCAATCAGCAATCAAGACGATGCCTCTCAAGCATGCCCACAGCCTATCTGACCTAGGCAATTCTCTCAGTTGAAGAAGGGTTCCTTGCATATGTTGATAGGCTGGGTCAAGTTGACAATTGAAGCTAACTAGGACATCAACCAAATCACCTTACCACTGGGAAGTGGACAAGAAGGAGGAAGACCCCACCCCCGCCCCACCCCTGCTCCATCACTCCAGGACACGTGTCAAAGGAGGGACTGGGTGAAATGGCGTAGACAGTAATGGACAGAGAGGCAGGCAGCTGTCTTCATGTCCTGAGAGCTAACACATTCACAGTCCTGTTTCTTTAGTCTTAATAAGCAAACCATATTTCAATCTGTATTTTTAAGACCTAAATACTGGATCCCAGGATGGCCCTGGAATGCGGTCTGAGCCATTCCAGAAGGTCTGCTGCTACATTGTTTATGTGAACACTTTCAGAGTGATAAATGGCCCTCTACTCCCAGACACACCTCTTGGGCCCCCATTTCCCACTTTGGCATGCAAGGAACTTTCTTATCTCCCAAGCCAGCATGGCTGGCTATTAGGATATAGAAAGGGAGAAGTTCTGGGGGTCATGAAAGCACCCATGAAATCCACCTGCCCCTCATAGCTGGAAGTGGTGATCTATTAGGGCCTCCCTGGACCTTGTGGAGCCGGCCCAGCTGGAAGTGCCCAGCTAGGGTCACTCAGGTGGCTTCAGTTAGAAGATGCCTGAGGATGGGTCACTGGAGGACTAGATCCAGCAAGATGTCCTAAGTGGCTCCTTACTCTCATAAGCGGGCCCTTCAGCAGGCAGGATGTAGTCCACAGGATCTGGTCAGACTTCTGTCTCTCAGTTCAGCCTCTGACGGGGCCAGATGATGCTTCCTCTGAACATGGTTTTGCAAGGATAGACAGACTCTGACAGGTACATAGACCTCTCCATGCATCAGAAACCCAGTAGAAACCACCACCTCCTCTGTGTAGGACCACTGTACCGCGTGCCATTGGCTACGCAGGTGAAACCCAGGTCATATGTAAGAGCACACTCAAGAGGCCTAGGCAGGTGGGGCTTCCTTTCAAAAGCATGGAGAATGACATCACAGTAATGCAAGTCACGTGACTTTACGTGGTATTTTGTAGCATATCATGTCTGAAGTCTCCTTGGATTTCCTTCTACTACGACTTTGTCAAATTGTCACTTTCCTCTTATCGCTAGAAATTTTAGTCTGCATTGTTATTTCTCGTATTTCCAGAAATATTAAAAAAATATATCAGAACATTAATGGGCTCTGCCTATAGATGAGACTTCTATAGCATGGAACTGCTATTTACAGAGACCCTTCCTTCTGTCATGGCTCGGGAGCCTCTGTGGCAGTCTTCTGTCTGCCCTCTTGGCTGGACGATAGTGCCCAGTTACGTGGTCAAACACCAGCCTGGGTGCTGCTGTAAGAATTCCACAGATGGCATGGATGGATACCTGTGACTGCTCAACAGCACATAAAGGATGTGAACCTCTGCAATCCATGGGGAAAGCCACTTGGTTAAAGGCATAAGGACAGAACTGAAGTTCCCATAGGAAGAGAGAATTTCACATGTGAGCTCCAGGGTCAACTTTGCTGGGGACATCAAGCATTGGCCTGCTCCTGAGGACCTGAGTTTGTCTAGCCAGCCAGTTATTGTGGTGTGCGTGTGTGTGTGTGTGTGTGTGTGTGTGTGTGTGTATCTGTGTGTGTGTGTGATTCTGTTGTGTCTCTGTGTGTGTCTACGTGCATGCGTCTCTTTGTGTGCATGTGTACGCATCTCTGTGTGGCTATGTATGTGTGAGTGTCTTGTGTATGTGTGTCTCTGTTTGTATGAGTATTTCTGTGTGTGAGTTTGTGAGTATCTGTGTGTCTACACATGTGTGTCTGTGTATGTGTCTATCTATGTGTGTCTGTGTTTACATATGCTTATGTGTGTTTTATGTGGATAGCAAATAACTAAACACTAGGCAGATATATGATAGGTAGGCAATTATATTTTAATAGACAAACTATGTAGTTAGACAATAGATAGTTAAATGAATGATAGATGATAGATGTTATATATAGATCAAATAGAATACAGAAGATAGTTAATGGATAGATGATAGAATGATAATAGAGATATAGATAGAAATTAGATAGATGACAAATATTGTCATGATTTGAATAGGAATGGCCCCCATAGGCTCATGCGTTTGAACGTTTGCCCATAGGGAGTGGCACTATTAGGAGGTATGGCCTTGCTGGAATAGGTTTAGCCTTGGAGAAATGATGTCACTGTAGGTGTGATCCCTGAGGTCGTATATGCTCAAGCTTTGCCCAGTGTGTCACACAGTCTCCTTTTGCTGCCTGGTGATGAGGATGTAGAACACTCAGCTCCTTCTCTAGCACCATGTCCGTATTCCAGGCGTCCATGCTTCCTGCTATGATGATAATAGACTAAATCTCTGAGACTGTAAACCAGACCCAATTAAATGCTTTTCTTTATAAGAATTGCTGTGGTCATGGTGTCTCTTCAGAGCAATAAAACCCAAGTAAGACACATAGACAAACAGATGGGGGGATTCGGGGTGATCTGGTAAAGCTCTCATAAGACATCTTCAGGAATTTAGACTTCAGTCAGGGCTTGCCTACTTCATTGTTAAGGCATCGCCTGTTTAAAAGGCAATGAGTCACACAAGCATATTTCTGAATGAAGAGTAGGAGCTCAAGGCAGGAAGAAGCCACTGGGGACAGTTTGGAAGCCAGATCCAAAAGGAAGGTAGGTCTGAGTGAAGAGAAGACATTGACCTCAGCATCCCAGAGAAAAGAAACCCAAGAAGGAGGCAAGATCCAGTCGGGACCTCAGCAACTAATGGCCCATGGCCTTCCCTAGTCTCCCCACACTTCACTTTCTACCTAGCCCTGAGACCTACTTCTATCCCCAAGCAACAACTGGAGGGGTGACTGGATCTTATGAGCACCCCTTACCTGTCTCTGCATAAATCCTAAGAAAATAAGTGATAGCAATCTGAAATGCTCTCCAGTCAGCTGCCAGGGTTATGAGCATCTACCCAGGCCATGTGGTAGCCACAGGCCTATCAGAATCATCATTAAGAGGCTGGGGTGCCTCTCAGAGTCGTCCCAACATCACTGCTACATCATCACCTGCCCATAAGGACTCACTTTGCAAAACGTTACTCTTTGGGAGCTGTAGAGATGGCTCAACAGGCCAAGTGCTCGCTGAGTTTGAATCCCCAGAATCCATAGAAAAAAGTACACACACGCACATTTGTACAGCAAAAATGCACTCATCTTCACAATTGCTCAAGTGAAAGCTTCTTGGAATTTCTCTGCATTTCCAGCAACCTGGTGGTAATGTCTTTATTATCTTAAAGCCTTTGGAGACAACATAATCCTCTACTTGGGGAAGCCAGAGTCCCTGTTTTAAGAACAGCTGCGTTAAACATATTGGCCATGTCCTCTTCAAGCAGTCATGGTCAACAAAGCACTAATATTTCAAATGGTTCCTGCTGAAAGCTGGGTCTTCCGACACTCTTCAGGCTTCCCAATATCCTGCAGGGAAATTAAAGGAAGGCTGGGCTTAGCAGGACCCATTCTGAATGAAATATCTTTAAAACAGACTGAGGAGATATGACAGAAACTACAGCTGAGCAGAGAAAGCAATAACGCAGCCCCGATACAACAGACAGTGCTGGGAAGGAAGTCTTACGGAGAGGCTTGACGGTGAGTCCAGCGCGATTACACAAGTCATTTGACCCCGATTCACGGCTCCAAATAACTCCTGTTCCATTTGTGAAACTAGAAACTCAAGTTTTGGCCCCAGTTGTAGTGTCAAAAGTAAACCAAAGAGCTTGGGTGGGGGGAGACAAAGGGGGCTGAGAGCACATGACTGAGCTCGGCGGGGAAATAGCAAGGCGACTCCTTGGAAAATCAAGCTTTCGAGTAACTCTAGAAGGGGAAGCTGAGGTTTTAATCTTCCTTCTGATATAAATTTTACAGATTGCCTTCAGGAGCAACACAAGGCAAATCCACACTCTGTCAGCTGACCCAGCCATTGTTTGTAGGTCTTCCATCTTGTCTGCATGGCTGATAAAAGTAGCTTGTGCACAGTTTTCATTTTGCTTTGAAATGTTTGGTGCAAATTTCCTTAAAGTGAAGACATTTTCTTTTATAGAAACACAGTACAGTCATCAAAATTGGGAATTTTGATTTTGGTATAGAGCTGTATGAAATCCAAAAGATATACTCACATTTTGATATTTTTAAAATCTGTTGCATGTGTGTCTGTGTGTTCCTGGCTGTGGGTTCAGATGTGGTGTGGGTGTGCACATGCAGATGTGTGAGCATGCACTCGGAAGCCAGAGGGCAACCTTGAGTGTCACCATCAAGAACACTGTCCATCTTTTAGACAGAGTCGCTCATCAGCCTGGAGCTCACCAGTTAGGCTAGACTGGCTGGTCAATCAGCACCAGGGATTCGTCTGTCTCTACCCAGCACCCTGTGCCAGAATTACAAGTTCCTGCCACTGTGCCCTATGTTTTCACATGAGTTCAGGAGCTCAAATTCCAGTCTTTGTGAGCCCTCTTCCTAGCCCCCATATTTAACTTGTAATTGATCTCCTCACTCCATCTGTTTTATGATAGTCACCCTCCCAGTACAAGGTTGTTGTCAAAGTTATAGATTGTTCTTCCTTAAACTAGAAAGACATCTTGGCTTTTCTTTGTCTTTGTTGTCCTTCAGTGGATTACAAGATGGCTATTTGACATAGAATCTCTCAGTGGGGGTTTATCTGGTACTTCCTGGGGCGTGAGACCTGGAGAATGTGCTGGATCAAAAAGAATATCATTACCACTGGATTGCTCTAGGTGTGTGGCCTTGAGCTGTTGTGATCTGTCGGTTGGATCACGTGGCTTCTGCCAGCCTTCAACACTCTGCTATTACCTCCCCCTCCCTTTGTAATTTGTGGACCATTTGTAGGAAGGTGTTTGTTACATGTATAACCTGTTTCTCATCAAACTTTCACACTTTCGTGAGAATGAGCATCCCTTGATAATTCCCCAACTCCCTGCTCCTTCCACATTCGAAATATGATATTCCAGTGTAAGACAGAAAATCTCCCTTCTTTCCCATGTATGCATGTGGGTGTGACTATAAGATAATACAGGTGTATAAAAGTATATGCATGTATCCATGTGTATGTAAGTATATTAATGTAGACTTTCAAAACTCATTGTGTAATTTCAGTTCTAAGCCATTATTACTGCCATGTGTTTGATCATTTATTCAGCGGGTATCCCAGCAAACCATGGCCGTTTGTGAGAACATCCACTTTCATCTTTAGGAGCTTTGTTCTCTCAGGGCACAAGTCGTTCAAGATCTGACTTACCTTTCAGTAAGTTCAAAATCTGACTTACCTTTCTCAGATCCACTCATGCACTCGTACTCAGAGTCCCCTGATGTCTCTGGGCAGAAAGTGATATTTCGATATTAGACATGAGTACGTGATGTCACTCATACAGTGATATCACTGCACACCTAGGAAATGCACATGCAAACATTTGCATTAGTAAGTACATCACGCATATGAAAGTACACACAGGATTTACATTACGAAGTAAACACACATACACATGTGCACACACAAATATCTACTTAGAAAGTACATGCCTGTACGTACACATGCAGAAATTTGGGTTAAGAAGCACATATATGTGCACATGTGTCCACACATAGAAATTTACATTAGGAAATGCACACATGTACACACAAAATTTTAATTAGGTGTACATGCATGTGCTCATGCCTTGCCCCACACATGGAGATTTGTATGTTCATGTGAAGTCAAGGATTCACACTGATACACCCTATCCAGTGAGGCCCCGCTGCATGTACCTGGAGCTATATGTGGAGACTCCTCCTAAGCCCTAAGATGCCTGGTTCCCTTTGTCTGCTGCCCATGTGCTCCTGTGGAACCTCAACAATAACTTACAGAACCAAGAAGCCATACCACTACAAAAGGGAAACCTGACGAGTGGAGCTGAACTGTTTTATCGGGGATTATTTTAGGCAAAATTCTATATTGTCTGCTGTATGTGAATGAGTCCTGAAAATGCCTGTGGACACTTCACCCCAGGCCACATTAAACAATATTTTGTTTTCTAAAAACACCCGTGGGTGAAGTTTCCCCTGCCCCCTCCCATCCTGGATACTGGAGCTATCTGACCTCATATTGTGCCTTCCTTTGGCCTGCTGCTGAGGTCACCATGAAAGAAATTCATGGTGTTCACTCTTTTAGACATCACCTCTTCTACTACCCGTTGCTGTCTGCATGCACGCTATCTTCCATTATGTGGTTGGCAGGACTCCAGTCACGAGTGTGCCCTCTGCAGAAGGACACCTGGACTTTTCTCCCACTGTGACAACTAAAGCTTCCATCCGTTGCCTTCATGGCTCGTAGAAGAAACGACCACACGTCCTGTTTTCTGCTCCCACCGGGAATGTGAAGTTTTCCACTCGCTCTAGGTCTCTGTCAACAGTTGGTGTCATATGTGTGTTCTCAGCAAAGTCTTTCAGGGAAGGCTAAGCGCTGCCTTACTGCAGTTTAATTAGAACAGAGCGTGACGAAACACACGTGTGTAGATTCGAGAATAAAAACAATTAAAAGAGCGATTCATAATAAGTTGCATTCCTCTGATGTTTTGGAATTGCCGTATCTGCATTTAGAGTTATATTTATTTTATGACTAATTCCCAGTCATGAAATAATTGTATGATAAATTCATATCCTGAATTTATGTTCTATTGGGGGAATACAGAGCAACTATTACCTCTGAGTATGTACCTTGCCTTTTTCATATCATACACCACAATCCTCTCATCTTTCTCCATCCCCTCAGATCTGCCCTCTGCCCTTGCAACAGCTGTGACCTCACCATGACCTCAGGTGGCAGGGCAGGATGTCCAGCTCTGTCTCTCTTCACAGTGCTCAAACCGTTTTGTTTCTCTTTCTCTCCCATCTCTCCATACTTACTTAAACATAGTATGGCTCCTGCTGCAGGCAGACCATGAGGCAGGTGGGCTTCTGGGTGCCTTTCACCCCCTTGCACCATGTGGTGGGAGGTGAACCTGAATTGTTTATTTTGATATGCAAAAGTTTGTAAATTTGATGCAGTAGAAGCTATCAGTGATGTATATTTCCCACTGTGTGCTGATTGTATTATCCAAGACACCTGGCTTTCCTTCAGGTCATAAAGTTACTATCCTATGTGCTCCTGTGCTCCTGTAGAAACGTTAAATGTTAAGCTTTAATAGCAACCTAATCATCCACCATGTGTTAATTCTTGCATATCTCCTGAGATGGGTAGGACTCAGTGTGGGTCTCCCTGCTTTTGAGGGTTGTCAGCTGATTCAAGCCACAGGGGCAGTGAAGGCAGAGACGTCAGCGGTGGGTTTCAAAAGCCCGGTGGGGCTGGGCGTGGTGGTGCATGCCTTTAATCCCAGCACTCGGGAGGCAGAGGCAGGCGGATTTCTGAGTTCAAGGCCAGCCTGGTCTACAGAGTGAGTTCCAGGACAGCCAG
>NC_034604.1:75970231-75977513 GCF_900095145.1 Mus pahari | reverse complement strand
GAAAAACCAAAAAAAAAAAAAAAAAAAAAAAGCCCTGTGGGTACATACAGTGAATGACCACACCACGAACAGCTGTCAGTAGACAGACCAACTTTACTTAGAGTGATTCAAGGCTTATAAAGTTTTGGGGAGCTGAGGATAGGAACACCCAGAATAGGCAAATGTCATTTGCTGGGGGAGACTTCTGGGGAAGCATTTCAGGAATCTCAGGGGCTGGCTGAACAGGTTTTATCAGGAGAAAAGAAATTGGTCCTGTAATCTAATTGAGGCTACATGGCATTCCTCAGGAGGAGGCACCATTGGGTGGGGGTGGGTTAAAATTTCCCAGACAAGGTCAGAGAAGGAGAAGCCCCACTAATGACGAGAGTCTCCCATAATGTACTAAGCACAGACACAATCCTTTCATGATGAACTTTGACTTTAATTACTAGAATATTCCCAAAACTCAGTACCATTGTATGCCTTTAAGATGTCAAATTGTTCTAGTGGATGGTTATTTATGAACTCCCTCCCCCCAGATACTTTCATTTGTAGAAAATAAATTAAGAATTAAAATGTTGGGCAGTCTCTGACATCTCTGGTCCATACCATTCTTCTATTCTTTGAAGCTACTGGCTCTCAAGCGAAGGAGACCCAGGCAGGGCAGAGGTATAATCATCACCTAGTGGGGCAAAGTGGGAAGATTACTGAATCCGTCATGCAGAAGTCCATCTGCACAAGGAGACAGTTCTGTGCCTGAGACTCCTTACTCATGGCGACAGCAACGCCATCTTTAATTCTCCTGGTTGTGCACAGCAGTCTCTGCGGGTCAGGGAGACAAGTCCTCCAACGCTGACCTTAGTTTGCAAGATCATTTCCTCCTAGACTATAGCATTCTCATAAAAGCTTAAAGATGGCTGTCAGAAATGACATTTTATTAGGTGTTTTGCTAAATGAATCGACTGAGTTGGGAGAATTGGCATCTTAGCATTCCTTGAATTCCTTGAGTGTGGTATAGTTTCTAATATATCTAAATCTTTAATTTCTCCAAGTAGCGCTTGGTAGTTTCCCACGCAGAAGACTTGAACTCCTTTCATTTGATTTGGAAGCCCTTCCAGGGTTTGGCGTTTGGGTACTAACATCAAATACTCCCTGCATGTACCATATTTTTAATACCAGATTCCACGGTCGCTGCTGTGGAAAACAGTTGACTATGTGCGCCGATTTTCTGTGCTTTATTCTCGTGTTCTCCGTGGTGAGTTTTTGTGATTTCTTGATATTTTCTGCGTGCTCGGTCAGTCCACCTGCTATTGAAGCATGATGTAGTCTAAATGATAAATGTCCCCCTCAAACATTCGAAGACTTGGTTGGGAAAGTTTTTAAACATTTAGGAGGAGGAGCCTTGCTAGAGGAAGTACATCACTGGGGGCTGGCTTTGAGGTTTTATAGCTCCCAGTCTTTCCATGCCTCCTTCTCCCTCTCTCCCATTTCCTCCCTCTCTCCTTCCCTAGCTCCCTCCCTCCCACCTCTCCTTAGAAGAGAAGCGATCAGCCAACTCCCAGCTTCTGCCACACCCTTTCCCTGCCACACCCTTCCCCCCCCCCTACAGTCCTTCTTGTGGTGATGGACAATACCTCCCTGCAACTGTACGCTAAAATACACCCTGCCGACTTTTAGTTGGTTTGGACAATGGTATTTCATCACAGCAACAAAAGGTAACAAATGCACAAGTGTTTCTTCTTTCCCTAAACGGGCATCTTTAAGGTCTCCCAAGTCTTTTTCCCTGGCTGTCCCACAGCAGGGATGTATACGGAAGGCACATCCCCCTTCCGCAGCACAGATGTGTACAGAAGGTGCACACCCCCTTCTGTGTCCCCAGGAGAATGGGTATTGTGTAGTCACGCTTTGTCAAACCGACAGAGTATTTTCTATTGCTACTTTTACTGAAAGTTTTCAGCAGAAGTTGACAGAGAGTCTTGCCCTGATTTGTGACACTGCTTGCTGGTATCTCCAGATTTCTAGAATCAGTTTGGAAACATTGTAAATGTTTTGTTGTCTGTTCCTGGGGAGTTAAGTGCTGTCTTCCTCTCATTTTCTGCTGTCTCTGGCAAGTCTGCTTTTCACAGCCATCCTTCCCTTCCAACACAACTTGAGAAGTATCTCCTCTGTTTTCTCAGAGTTTGATAATAATGTTTACCAAGAGTTTGAGAGTTTTCTTTTTTTCCTTGTACAACTGTGGTTGGCATATTTGATCATGGAGAACAATCTCGTGTATGGAAATAAGGTTTATTTGAGCATCTATAAATTCAACTAGGCTTTTCAACTTTGTTTCTGGGACAGAGACTTGATATGTAGACAGCACAGGCTAATCTTGAACTTGATATGAAGCACAGGCAGCCTGGCATTGAACTATTGGCAATCTTCCTGCACAGGTGTGTAACACCATACGTGGCTTCAAATGGAATTACATTTTAAGTAGAAATGTATTGTTCTTATACTTATTTTCAAGGTCTTTCTTGTTTATGGACTTTGCTAATTTTACATATAATCTTTGTTAGTTTATTGATACATGATGCCTGACCTGTTACTTTTGTTGTACAGTTCAATGTTCTCTTTTTTACATTAAATTGTCTTCCTGGATGTTTGGTTTTAAACGTTTTTCTTTAATCAAGCATTGTAAGCCGTAAGCTTCCATTGGCCTACCTTAAGTGTGTCCTTCTGACTCTGATACATTGTGTTTCGGTTGTCATTCTGTTTGAGTGCTTCTTATTAATAGACATGGATTTCTTCATGGAATTATTTGTACATATTTCACCAAAGTTCCAAATATTTTGAGTATTTTTATTTCCTGAACTTGGACTTAGATCTTGGAATTCAATCTCAATATACAAACTTGGAATTAAATCTTTATGGGCCAAAACATAATTCTTTTCTTTTAATATTTTGAGGCTTGCTTATGGCCAGGGTTGGCCTCACTTGATGAGCAACCCACAGGCTCTGAAAAAGCACAGTCTTACAGTGTCATGGGAGCAGTGCCCCAGTACTACCAGTTACATCCACGTGGTTGGTAATATTGTTCAAATGGCCAGGATCCTTTCTACCATTCTAGCTATAATTCTTTCAATAGCTGAGGTAGGACTGTTAAAACCCACAGACTAGCACAATACTACCCCTAGATTTTCTCTCTTTTTCTTTTTTTTAATATTAGTAAATAGTTTTGAAATAAATCCTGCCTAGGTACCTACCAACACATAATGAAAATGTGGTACATGTACACAATGAAATTTTATTAATCCATAAAAAAATGAAATCATAACATTTACAGGAAGATGGATGAATGAAAATTTATTGTCCCAGACCCAGAAAAACAGATAGCATGTTTTCTCTCATATGAAGATTCTATATTTTATATACATATATATAATTTATATATTATACATTACATATTATACATTATACATCATAAATTATATATTCCACAATTGGTGATATATAAATAATATATATTATATAGTATGTTATATATCATATATTATATATTTTATATGGGGCATAGGTAAGAAACCAGAGAGGAAAACAGGAGGAGAAAAAGGTTATTAAGGATGGTTGGAGTGAGGAAGGGTGACAGCATACATGTGACATGGAGAAGTGCCGCAGACCGGCCCCAGTTAGCTTTTGCATGCAGGCTTTTGGGCCTGTCACGTGGGTCACTACTGGAGTGGATGTAGCAGAGAAGGAGGTTGTTGGCAGGAAGGCAGAGGTCCAGAAGGAAAGAGGCAGGCTGTGGGAGGGAAGTTGGGAAATGGATCAACAACAGCAAAGTGAGAGGCTCATGGTAAAGTCCATTGCATTGTACAAAATGCCTAGATTTTGTGGCATGCTAATATGACAAATGTCTATTGAGTAAATAATATTCCTTGGTGTGTTACATGTCAAAATAATACATTTTAGAAATAGACAATCAGCCGGGCAGTGGTGGTGCAGGCCTTTAATCCCAGCACTCGGGAGGCAGAGACAGGCAGATTTCTGAGTTCAAGGCCAGCCTGGTCTACAAAGTGAGTTCCAGGACAGCCAGGGCTACACAGAGAAACCCTGTCTTGAAAAGACAAAATAAAACAAAACAAAACAAAAAATAGACAGTCAAATATTATACTATTAGATCTCAAACCCAGTTCCCCCTCTCCTCACTTGGCTTCTGTTCCCTCTGGACTCTCCAGATGTCTCTGCCTTTCCCTTTTATCTGCAATAAACTTTCTCCTCCACCATACCTGGAAGCAGACACCTCTTTGCTTTTTACTTCTTTTCTCATCCATAGAACATGTGTATTGGCTACTTTTCTCACTTTGATTAAACATCTGATTGAAAACAATTTAAGAAAGGGAAGGTTTGTTCTGGTTCATGGTGCAGAAGATGCAATCAGCCAATCCAGGTGCAGAAGGCACAGTCAGGGGAGGGGCTCTTAGCTGAGGCTGCTCAAGTGTGAGGTCATTGGTTACACTGTATCTGCAGTCAGGACTCAGCAGGAACTGGGCAGGACTGGGGAAGAGCTATAACCCATAAAACCCAATCCCAGTGACCTACTTCCTCCAACAATGCTCTACCCCTACATGTTCCCCAAACTATCAAAGCACCCTGCATGCCTGTAACCAATCATTCAACATAGGGGCCTATGGGGAACGTGTCACATTCAAACCATCGCACTATGAAAATAAAAGGGAGAGATATTTCAGCAATTACCCAGACTAAGTGGATAATTGCCAAGGACCAGTCTCAGCTCATGAGCCCCATCTTTAACTGGAAGACTAGACATAGACGATTGGTGCTAGGAGAGGGGGTATGATTTTCTCTGCTGTCGTAGCCACTGATAAGGTGTTCATGTCCCAGAAAAAAAAAAACAAACCTCAACTCATGTTCCTGCTAGAAACCATAATTAAACTCAGTGGGCCATTAAAGAAATAGCAAGAGAGCTTGTTGAAAGAATAAGGCAATAGAAGAAGAAAAATGAAGGAGAAGAATATGGTCGGTGAACATAACCAAAAGTCAGTGTATGCCAGAATGAAATTGTGAAAGAATTAAAAACAAAGCAAGAGTATGTGATTCGATATCCATGTGTTTACATAGTATCTTGTGATATTATCATAGTGTTGTGTAGTGACAATTTTTATTTCTTTAAGAAATATAGAAATATTATATGTTTGCATTTTAATCCCAGGTGTGGGATATAGGGCTACTTCAACTTAGCTACAGCAGCTGACTATAATTTGCCTCATGCTCTAACAGGGGCGTAATTTTGCCAGCTGCAGATAGTTTTTGCGACTTATGACATGTGGAATTCTGGGGACTTTTCAGGGGTTATGTAAATGTTAGGTCCCCAAGAGGCATGGTGAGCTGTTGGTTGGTTGTTAGTTGGTTATTGGTTGCTATTGGTCACAATTTATTATGTCATCATGAGCAAAAAAGAAAGAAAGAAGAAATTGGATATTCTAACAGTGAAAATCAAACTTGCCCCAAGGAACTTGACGCACCAACCAGCAAAAAGAAGTCTAATGACAATGTCTCCCCCTTTTCTCTCTATCCTTTTTTCTCTTTTATCTAGTGTTAGGTGGTTGAAATGGTATAAGGGGGTTTGGAAAAGGTGAAGAAGAATGGAAGAAAGAAGAAGCCACAAAGTAGGCAAAGACAGCTACAGTGTGGCATAACAAATATGAAAAGGCAGAGGAGGAAGAAGAAAGCTGCTCTGGTCTGAGGTGATGTCATTAAGTTTCACTGCTTTTAACTACCAGGGTAACATTGTTTATCAGCCTCATAAAATGTGCCAATACTAGCCAACACTCTAAAATACACACAAATAATAAGTAGGGGCACAGGATAATGCAGTCATTGATGAGAAATGAATTTATAGCTCCTGGGGAACAAAAGTGATGGGACATCTCACACAGGGCAAAGCTGGCTCTGCATGAACTGAGAGCTGTATCCCTTTGTTGAGCTCCGTATGAAAACAGCATTGATCTTGATTTTAGGATTCTTATTTGTGCAATCAGAGAACAGAAACTAATCTTCAAGCTGTTACTTTTCTAATCCAGCATGCTCTTCTCTCTCTCTCTCTCTCTCTCTCTCTCTCTCTCTCTCTCTCTCTCTCTCTCTGTGTGTGTGTGTGTGTGTGTGTCTGTGTCTGTGTCTGTGTCCTGTTGATAGGTAACATTCAGTGGTTTTGTTTGGAGATCAGAACTAAGTCCTGTACACACTGATCCTCGTCCCGCCAAGTCATGAACCACATCACATTCTTTTTTCATGTCTCAAAACAAAGCCCTGAATCACTTTCTGTGCTGCAGCCATCAGTGGCACCTGGATGCCAGAATCCCTTCGTTTCCTCAGTGAAACCTTCATGTTCATACTTATCTGAAGAAACCACAGCTCCAGGGAGGGCGATCCACTACTGAGGACATTTCACCACAAGGTCCAATTCCACTCACAATATCAAGTGCAAACCATATGTAATACAGACAGACAATAGCACATCTTGCTTTCACAGCATGACATCAATTTTGCTGCCAACCTCGAAAAACCCACTATGTAAAGAAATACTAGCATCAAACCTTCCCTTCTTTCTCTTTTAGTTGTCAGTCTTTTAATATCTGACACAGTAGACGTAGAATCCAAAGCAGTGAGAAAATATGAAGGCAGTCATTTCATGATAATTAAGGGAATAATACATTAAGAGGACATTATGGTTCTAAATACATGTTCAAACACAAGTGCTCTAGATTTCATAGTGCATACTACTTGATGTAAAAATCTCATAACCAGCACAATAGTAGCAGATGCCTCTGATACCATAATCTCATGGATTGACCAGTCTTTCCAAACAAACAGAAAACTATGAGATTTAAATGACATCATACATCAAATGGACGTAACACATCTCTACATAGTCTTTCAACCAAATGTTGTAGAAGACACATTTTTCTTAGCAACCTATAAAACTTTCCAAACAGATCATCTTGAAGGACACAAAGCAAGTCTACACAAAGACAGAAACATGAAATAATCTCTTATATCCTATCACAATGGAATAATAATAATAATAATAATACATATTAATAGCAGTAGAAACCTTAGAACATAGACAACCTTGTAGAAATTAAAGAACTCACTATTAATAAATGGCTCTTCAAAGAAATCAAGAAGGAGGGCCGGGCGTGGTGGCGCATGCCTTTAATCCCAGCACTCAGGAGGCAGAGGCAGGCGGATTTCTGAGTTCGAGGCCAGCCTGGTCTACAGAGTGAGTTCCAGGTCAGCCAGG
>NC_034604.1:75957241-75970193 GCF_900095145.1 Mus pahari | reverse complement strand
GGTCCAAGAGCATTACACACAAGTATGAGCAGTAAATAAAAAAAAAAAAAAAAAAAAAAAAAAAAAAAGAAAAAGAAAAAGAAAAAAAGAAATCAAGAAGGAAATTTTTCTTAATTACTATAATTAAATGAAAATGCAACGTACCAAAAACCTATGGAATACAATACATGCAGTCTTTTCTCCCCGCAATCTGTTGTCATGTGAGTCCCCTAACAGTTGGAGCAGAAGCTACCTCTGACTTTGTTGCCTGCCGTTGGATTCCCTGAACTGCCTGGCTGGGCCTCAGTGGGAGAAGAGGTGCTTAGTCCTGCTAGACCTTGATGTCCCAGGGTCGGGTGATACCCAAAGGAGGGCTTCCTCTTCTCTGAGAAGGGGATGGGATAATGGGGGAGGGATTTGTAAGGGCAGGACGGAGAGGAAAGGGGACTCCTGAGAGGGAGCTGTGATTGAAGTGCAGTGTGAATACAAAGTCAATAAATGATGGCACCTTCTCTTCTTAACAACTATTAAACTCAGCATTAGACATGGAGGGTAAGTGCAGGCCCACATGCATCCCAGTCATCTTTCAAGATTTGTTTTCCTGTTGCAGCTAGGTAAGCTTGCACCTGTGAACTCTAAACTAAAACGTTTACGTTTTCAGTTGCCTTTGCCATTATCCTTAGTGAATACTTTATTTCGTTTATGTCTTTCATCCTAACGTGAGCCAAAGTGCAAAAAGGATCACTGTATTAGTCCTGTTTGTGTTTTTGCACTACAGTAGTTTCAAGATCCAAGTTCACAATTATCAGCAAAGAGATAAAACTATTTCAAAGCTTTGGCATTGTGACAAACCTCTCTTAGAATTAAAATTGTGGTTTGTTTGTTTTCTTATCTTACAATACAAAATCATAGCAAATAAGAATCATAGCTCATTCTTATTGAGTCCAGAATACCTGTTGGGAACTCTGCAAAGATTGGCATTCATCTTTCCTCTTTGATTCTTACAGGAAAACTAACAGGCGTGTGCTCACTAAGTTCTTACTGTGAGAGATTGCACAAAGGCAATGTCTGGATCAAAGTAATGTCGCTGTGCCACAGGATATGAGACCTCCGGCTCTTCTAAGTGGCATGTCCACACATCCAGATGATAATTCCACACCCTAAAGATTCTGTGTTGTCAAAGACCATCTCCCCAAAATATTTATGAACAGGTATGTCCAAAGGGCAAAACCAAATGAATATCTAGAAAGGCAGTGTGAACAGATCGCCCTGTAGTACCCACCCTGGGAGGAAGTGCAGATTTCTAGAATGGCTTGTGATGCTCTAGGAAGTCCAGGGACTCCAAGAATCACTGGGTCTCCCCCAGAATGATGAAGATGGGCTCCCCTAGGAAAAAGGAATACCCTCACTCTTCAACAATGAGTATGCCTCACTTTGCACAAGGAAGGCATGGATCCTGACAATGCTTATGGGGAGCTTGCAAAGAAAACAAATGTCTGTTTCCTGTCTAGGAAACTTAAAGAAGGACAGGAAATGGGCAGCTGACCCTTGTAGTCCTGGACTGTGGCTGTGTGTGACAATGAGGACTGCTGACCATAGACTTGGTCCACATGGGTTCCCTGCATGCTACTGAGCTCATTGCTAGAAGCAAGAGATCCCCTGGTTAGACAGCCAGAATCCTTACAGGGTGACAGGTGAGAATTGTCTAGAAGGAGGAGGTTGAGCATGCTTGGGAGCACGGTGAGTCAAGGAAAGCTTAGGACTTGATTCTTGTCTTTGCTAAGGTTCTATAGGCTACATCACCACCTCTGCATTGCCATAATCGCTGGGCTTTGGGTAGAGTGGGTCTCTCAGTTAATATGGAAATTATGTCCTTGGGCATTTGTCTGGAATAATAACAGGAAACTGTAGTTACACTCTCCTGTATGAAATAGTTGTAGCATGCTGCAGTAGCATGGGCAATGACTGAGGAAACTGAAGGCACTGTTGGTCAAGAATAAAAGGCAAAAGGAATGAAATTATGCTGTTTTCAGAAAAACAGAGCAACTAGAGATTTCATATTAAATTATTTCAGTCAGTCTCAGTGACACAAGTATAGCCTGGTTGTGGCAGAGCAACACAGTACAGAGATTCTTCTGTCCTGAATTCTTGCTGAAGCCATTTTAGTTTTAATTAGAATTTGACCTCCCTGATGGAAAATCTCACGGAAAATTATTGAACCCTATTCAGGGAACCTGAGGTCAAGATGCCTCGTCTAATTTATCCTGGCTTCTGTTAAACTGCCTGCTTGTGTAGACCTCCCTTCCAGCTAACTGCTTATCTTAACTTTTGTTAAACTGCTTGCTTGCACAAAACCTCCCCCTGCAGCTGCCTAGCAAGATAATCTGATGTGCTTTGCCTTTAAAAGCCCCTTGCTCTAAACGCTCAAGGGACCCAGATACCTCTGAGTGTAATTCCAGCCAGCTTGAATAAAGACTTTCAACTGTTTATGTACTTTAACTGAGTGGTCTTCTCCAGTGGGATGTCTGTAACATTTTTCTCACCTTCATTGACACTGAAGTTAATATCTGCACATAAAATTGTGTGTACATATATGACTTGAAAGAAGTGAAACTGGGCTGGTGAGATGGCTCAGTGGGTAAGAGCACCCGACTGCTCTTCCGAAGGTCCAGAGTTCAAATCCCAGCAACCACATGGTGGCTCATAACCATCCATAACAAGATCTGACTCCCTCTTCTGGAGTGTCTGAAGACAGCTACAGTGTTCTGACATATAATAAATAAATAAATCTTTTTTTAAAAAAAAAGAAAGAAGTGAAACTAACTAGGGAAATGAAGGGAACTAGACAGGTATGTGAAATTTGGAATGTGTGTACACTATATAACTATATTAAATTGGGATGAGTTAGAGGAAGAAAAAGAATATGATCAAAACATATTATAGAATTTTTCAATAATAATTTTTTAAAAAAAGAAAAATAACCTTGTAAACCGCAGCACCATGCGGGTGACTATACATCAGTCAATAAATATGGAGTAAGTACCAAATAAATCAATGGTTTCTTTAAGGCAGCACACTTTAGGCTGCAGTGTCATGCTGTGGAATCTGAACTACAAAGGACTGTGGCCCTACATGCTTTCTGCTGTTCTGTGATACTCCATTTGCAAAGCAAGCCTGGAAGTCAAGGAGGAAAAGTTGGGATAAAAGATCTAGACTTTGGTTTCTCTCCATGAGGAAAACAACCTGGTTCTCAGCCACAAGTGAACAAGACGTCACATGAAACGTGGACAGCTGAGGGTCCTCTGAGAGCGGCTCACCTCCATCAGCATAAGGCATCAATGGCAGTCCAGTTGTATTTGAACTCCAGGAGGTACAGGACCTTCACTCTTCTCTTAGAAGCATCTAGAGGAATCCTTTGGCCAGACTTTTATCAGAGAGCACGCGATTAAATCAGCAGAGAGTTGCCTCACAGAAAACCTGCCACTCACTTCACTACAGGGTAACTGCAGGGTACATCAGCCTCTGTAGCACAGAGACGTGCTACCAAGATAAGCTGCTTTTCTGTAGACGTTGGGTCCAGAAAGGACGCTCATCCGTCAGCACGAATGTCTAGGCATAGGAGAACGTCCCCTGAGGTTGGTTCTGCTCAGAGAACTTATAGGCAAGGGAAAGGCCTGAGACCCTGCCTCTAAAGAGGAAGCAGGACATCTCCTACCTGCTTCTGTTGACTTACAAAAGGGATGGAGGCTCCCTTTCTGAAATCTCCACAGTTTATCCTACTATGCTAATTTAAAATATATACATATCAGCCACTAAATAGACAATTTTGTGTGGAAAAGACAATTTTTAATATAAAAATTAAGGCTATTCCTAGGGCTACAAAGGAAGGAGCCAATTTTTTTAATAAAAAAAAAAGATCAGGAAGTAATAATGAAAGCTGTGTGGCTTATCACTTCAGGTAAAAATACCTTATGAATAATATAATCATTGTCTCTGGCTACGGGGATGAGGAAGATAAGTGTGCACTGTGCCAAGAGATAGGGATGTCAGTGGGAAGAGAGTCAAAAATGGGTTAGGAATCACTGGGTCATCTGTGAGCATGATTATCCCACACGTGGGCCCCGAGGTCAGTTTAAATTGTTAAATTTATCTCTGTGACCACAGGGCCAAGACAAGACATTTTGTGTTTATCTCTCAGGCCTGTTCACCCTGGCTTAGCAAGGGGATGTTAGAGATGACAGAGGGGAAGCAAGTCAAAGTCCTGGCTCTTCTACCTTTCTTCTTTCTTCTTTCTTCTTCTTCTTTCTTCTTTCTTCTTTCTTCTTTCTTCTTTCTTCTTTCTTCTTTCTTCTTTCTTCTTTCTTCTTCTTCTTCTTCTTCCTCCTCCTCCTCATCTTCCTCCTCCTCATCTTCCTCCTCCTCCTCCTCCTCCTCCTCCTCCTTCTTTTTTCAAATAGGGTCTTACCTGGCACTGTCTAGCTAGAGCAGATAGCTTCAAACTCACAGAGATTCACCTTCCTCTGCCTCCTAGGTTCTGAAACTAAAGGCATGTTGCCACCATGCCTGACCTTACTTGGACTTTTAGATAGTGAGTTACTAAACCACAGAGGAGTCAAACAGGAACGGCTCACAGCAACTTCTTTCATAGTGTCTCTATGTGTTGCTCTCAATTTTATTTTTACATTGGCACAACAGTGTTGTCTTTGGAGCTCTTAGGCACATGGAAAGGGTTGTCAGGTGACTGTTCAAAGGTCATTTTCAAAATATATATATATTCATTTAATGTATATGAGTGCTGTATCTGCATTTACACCTGAATTCCAGGAGAGAACATCAGATCACATTATAGATGGTTGCGAGCTACCATGTGATTGCTGGGAATTGAACTCAGGACCTCTGGAACAGTGACCAGTGCCCTTAACTCCTGAGGCATCTTTCCAGCCCCTCAAAGGTCATTTTCCTCTCTTGAGTTTGGGGGAGAGTTTCCCAGAATTAGTGTAGCCTTGTTTAAGAAGCAGATGGACAGCACTGAGTAAGACAGATCACCAGGGTATCACACCCCAGGGGTCCTGCTGTCTCCGCCTCCCTGGAGCTGGGATTGCAAACCTGAACCACCACAATAAGCTTCTTTATGGCGGTTGTGGAGTTCAAACCCAAGTCCTCATGCTTTCCATGTTCCAGAGACACTTCACAACCTGCCACCCCTGGGGATGAGTGATACCATGCATGATAAATGGAAGGGCTCTATAATTATCATCCAAATAAACTACATACTCAAGCATAATCGTTATACCTGTCTAGTCTATAGTCATAATTTAGCAGAAACCTGAGTGTCTACCATGAACTAGCTATGCAAGAAGCATAAGGGTGTAAAGGACCAGTGTTTTCACCTCCCTAAGCTTATGGTCTAGAGGAGGAAGGGTTGAAAGAAACAAAGTGCTGTTCAAGAGTTCTGCCTGCATAAGGACATGCTGGGTCAGGAAATACCCTGAAGGAAATGGTATGTAAGAAGGGGAGAGAAGGCACTAGCCAGGCAAGCCGATGGTATGCCCATCAGGTAAAGGGAAATGTCAATCGGCCCAGAGCAGCCAGGGCCTTGTCCACAAGAAAAGCAGGAGATTGGTGAATCTGAGAAGCAATAAACCAGGAGTGTGAGTGGAGAACAGTCAGAATCCATCACAGAAGTGACCCTGTGCTAGGAACGCAATTTGAGATTTTTCACAGGAATGGTGACATCTGTGGTCTGCAACCCTCCATGCTGCTGCACAGAGAAGAAGCCATAAGGAGCAAGTGTGATGGGGCACAGCAGCCATTGTCACAGCCCAGGTAAGATGACACACTGGCAAGGGATTGGCAAATCTATAAAATGGGATTTCATTCTTCAGCATCTGCTATGGCTGACTTCAGCTCTTGGTCTAGTGAGTGCAACAGCTGGGTCCCCTTGGGGATGGTTCCCTTTGGTTGCATTCCCCCCCCCCCCAAGTAGGAGTTACACTTTCCTGTTTCTTTGTGTGCCCATGATACTTTGTTGAATTTGTTACAAATTATGTAACAGTGAAGCAGCTCTGGGCTCGGGATCCTCTTCTCTTCCCAGATGTGCCCCTACAGCTGTTTTGTGTTTGTTTGCTATAAAGCTTAAATTATCTGTCACGTATGACTGTTGACCTCTCTGCTTGGTTAGCTTAGCAGTCAGATAATAATTTGCCGGGGATTTTCAAGCAATTGAGCCAGTGAATTGTTCAGGACACTTTCAACACTTTGTCTGTGTGTTGGAGCACACCTCCAATGCACGGCCATTTACGAGTCTTCCCTCGCTTTGCTTCTTGCTTGTGTAATCTCTTAAGAGTTACTGGACATAAATCACTGCAGACCCTTTCGGATCTTTCTCTCTGATATGGTCTCTCTCTCTCTCTCTCTCTCTCTCTCTCTCTCTCTCTCTCTCTCTCTCTCTCTNCTCTCTCTCTCTCTCTCTCTCTCTCTCTCTCTCTCTCTCTCTCTCTCTCTCTCTGTGTGTGTGTGTGTGTGTGTGTGTGTGTGTGTGTGTGTATCCATGTGTAAACCAGTGTATTTGGGGGAAGTATGGATGGATGTGAATGTGGGCAAATGTGCATGTAGAGAGACCAGAGGACAGCTTTGATTTCTCAATCTCTCTCTCTCTCTCTCTCTCTCTCTCTCTCTCTCTCTCTCTCTCTCTCCCATTTTCTCACTAGTCTAAAGCTTGTTAATGGGTGACCAGTGAGGCCTAGAGATCTGCCTATTTCTTCCTTCCTCCCCAGTGCTGTGGTTATGATTATAGACCTCTACCCCAACTTTCTAATGTGGGACCTTGAGGTAAACTCAGGTCCCCATGATAGAAGGCAAGCATCTTACTGAATGAGATATCTCCAAGCCTGTTACGTCTCTCCTGAGTGAGTATGGAGCATTTGAAGAACCCACAGTTATGCTAAAGCTTTGCGAAGCCCCCAAATGGAAGTCATGTTGCCTAGATAATTTAAAAATAAATTGCCCTTTCTTGCCTTAACTGATATTACAGCTTTAAATGTGTGTGCGGTTGAAAAAAAAAACACAGGTAGTTAATTATTCTTGGTAAATGTCTCTGATATGGCATTTTCCCATGAAGCCCTGAGTCATGTTATATGGTAGAAATACCCTTGTGGACTGCACTTTATCCACAAAGCTATGAGGCACACCAAATAGATAGAGTGCCTTAGGAGTGGGCCTTTTGGAACCCTTCAAATCTGTCCTGTACCACTGCTGGCTGAAGGCTGTTTATTGTTCTTCATGGATGAGTATAAGTTTGAGACTTCTGGTTGTCAAGGATACCACAGAACTGAGTCCAGAGGGATGGAAGTGGGCCAAGAGAAGATATCACAACTTGGGGTTCTTACTAGAGTTCAGTAGTATATCTTGAGATAATTCTGTTCAGATTGTGATAAATCTTTGGCCAGTTCTCTGGTGCTGTGGGATGCTGAGAAGGAGCCAGCTGACAATTTTCCCAGTATTGCCACGGTGCGTATGGAGGGACACATGTGTGGAAGCCTCTATTATATCATTCTGAAAGTCTCTCCCTCAGGAAGTGGTTGGATTTTTAAATATCTGAAACAGATTCGGGAGAAATTACCCCAGATTTTGATACAGGGAGCAGAACAGAGAAAAGCCCAAATGTAATTCCAAGGTTTGGATTCTAAGAAACTGGAAAAGGAATGAATTTCTGTTCTTCTGAGATGAGTACGGAGACCAAGAGGACAGTTGTGAGCCTGTTCGATGTGAAGTATGTGTCAGGCATTCTGCGGAGACCTTGTGGGGTGTTGCATATTCTAGGCAGAACGGAGACTGTAGACCGGAAGATACCACTTATGAGCAAGGTTTTAACAATGAGATCCTGGCCTGAGGAAGGTGTTCTACAGTGTGGGACTTTCAAATATTTAGAGACAGAAAATGAGAAGCAGGAGAGGACAGGAGAGGACAGGAGAGGACAGGAGAGGACAGGAGAGGACAGGAGAGAGGACAGGAGAGAGGTAGGGAAAGAGAAGAGAGAAGAGACCAGGATAAACAGGGCAGTGGCGCCCTGGGCATCAGCAACTTGGCAAAGGCTCCACAACCCAGCCACTGGACAAACCAGCGATCCCAGTTGGCTTAACTTGCACACATTCGATTGACAGAGGAGGCACATCTGTGAGCAGATCTGAGGACGAAACAGAGGAGAGGAGATAGGGGTGGTAGGCGTCTGGTTAGTTTTAAGTCAGCTTGACACAAGCTAGAGTCACTGAGGAGAAGGAAATTCCATTGAGACAATGTCTCCACCAAGTTGGCCTGTAGGCAAGCCTGTGGCGCATTTTTTTTTTTTTAATTAGTAGCTGATGAGAAAGGACCCAGCCCATTGTGGGCAGTACCACTCCTTAGCAGGTGGTCCCCAGGTGTATAAGAATGCAAGCCATGAGGAGCAAAGCAGAAAGCAGCTCTTCTCAGTGGGCTCCATATTAGTTTCCTGCCTCCAAGTTTCTGCTCTCCCCTCCCTGGTGAACTACAAGCTATAAGAGAAATAAACTTCTTTCTCCCCAAGTCCCTCTTGTCATTTCATCACAGAAGTAGAACACCTAACTAAGACCCAAGTTTCTAGGGGGAATGTTTACAGGGGCAGGGCAGGAATGTTTACATGGCCGACCACACAGGCCTCAGCTTGCAACACAGGACTCAGTGGTTCTGCTTGGGAGTCACCAGGAGCTACACGGCATCCATTTCCATTTTTGAAGTATTACAAAATGCATGCTGCCATGGGTCTCAAACCCAAGGCCTTGCTCTTGCAAGGAAAGTGCTTGATTGTTGAGCTACACCCCTATCTTGTTACCAACTGTTACCTGCCCCCCCCCCCCCGCACAAAGGCCTTCCACCAGAAGGGCACAGGAGGCAGAAGAGTTAGCAGGTCAGCAGGTCCTGAGCACAAAAAAAATGAAGGAGCCTTGGGTTTGGAAACCAGTTGTTGGAGCTTAACCTCAACATAACCTTCTGGCAGACTGCATGGCTAAAGAATTGGTGTCACCTAAAAGCAGGGGCTCCTGCAAAAACCTTCCCAGGATCAGCCTGGCCAGAGACTGGAGCAGCAGCTTGCAGCCAATCTCCTAGGAAGGGTGCAGCTTTCTGGCTGCTTTTTTTTTCCTTCATGCAACTATCTATATTTGGGGGGTCCAGTTCTGTACTGAAAAGAAACTGAGATTTACATCAGATCTCCTGGCCCCTCTAGAATCCCATGCATTTGTGATTAAGTGTGTAACAATAGCACAGCCCGTCTACATTAGAGATTCACTCACAGTCTTCCTTGCCAAATACTGAGGTCATCTTAAACACTCTGAAGTTACAAAACCCCCTAAAAAAAAATCGAACCCCTTTATGACAGTCTATTGTTGGCTCCTAAAGTAGGCACACCAGGAAAATGGCCACCCCTAAGGACATTGTCTTAGCTACATTTTTTTCCCCATCTGGATACACCACATGTTATACTATCACGTGGCTCTGTTGTCGCTTCACAATCCTCCAGAATGTGGATGACTATCTTTTGACATTTTAGCAGCCCCCGAATGTTCAGTTGATATCCTGAACAATGAAATATTTTTATCTCAGGTGTTCTTAAGAATGCCTTTGTTTTCTCTTGTCCCTGAGACGGAGCATCCCTTACCGAGTCACACAAGTTTATGCTTCTCTTCCCTCCTCTCTCCGTCAGACAGAAGTGCAGCTGGTAACAACGAAGGCTTGGCCTGGGTTCCTAATTCCCTGTGCACACCTCATTTACCGCCCAATCAAATCCAGCCGTGGCAGCGGTTACCAGGCAGACCGTACCCTGGAGCTTAAAATTCCCCTCCTACTATATATATAGTTAGTCTTAATAAATAAATGACTTGGACCATGCATTATATATCACTCAAATCCACAAGGACACAAATTATGTATAATACATTGTCTGTGTAATTTATTTATTAAGCAAAACGTGGATTTCCCATGCTCATGTGTGGAGCACAGTTTGTCACACACGGCTAAATGATGTATTCTTATTAGTCCCACTCAATTACCAAGTCATCCCTCTGTGGTCCGTGCATTTGTTAATGATGGCGCCACCACGCTGCATCTACGGTACCTGTGATTTTAGTGATTCATAACCATTCGCTAAAACTGTGAAAATGATGAATCGGCGGCTGTTGATTAAATGCCGCCAACGGTATATTTCAGATGTGTTTGTCTCGGGTAGGAGTTAAAGGAACGGCATTGCTCCAATCATTTACATATCTAATTAAGCCAAGCCCTCGCTACATAGGAAGAATTGCTTCAGAAGAAGAAGAGAGGAGGAAGCTTGTGGGAGAGGGAGCATCTGAAGGGACATACCAGCTTCCGGGTTCTGACGTCACCAGGATACAGTGAAACGGGCCCTAGCCTCCGTTGAGAAGAGTGAAGTTTGTCCCTTCTGGTTTGAGGGTTCATCTTGAACAACAGTGGGTTGTTAATGTCTAAAGACTAACAAAGTGAAGGTACTGGAATTGTTTTGAAACTAGAGCTTATTCCTAAAGACCTGGGAAGGGATGACACAGCAGAAAGAAAGGGTCATCGGGACCTGTTTCAAGTGACTTCCTGCAGCCTGAGTTTAGCTTCTGCCTCTGTGAAGGGGTTTCTTAATAATTCTCTGTGACAAATGACAACAGAAAGGAAAATATCATTTCAAACAAAGATTAATTATCTTTATGGGTTCAGCTAATTTCCCCCGTTGGCTGATCCATATAGATTTTGTAGCTAATATTAAAAGCAGACTAGAATGAGGCTGAGCCTAGAGAATGGGGTCACTCTGCCTGTAAGTCAGGCTGTGGGCAAGTCCACGAGATAAACATAGACCCTGGTCTAGTCTACATTGATGGTCATCAGGTCAGTGAGGAGATGTCTGTCTTTCTGAAGCCAGTGGAGAAATCTACACGTCAAGCAGGCATCTCTTTGGCAGAAGAATCTAAGACATACTATGTCTTTGCTCCAGCGCATTCAGAGTAAAGAGTAATAACGAACAAAAAAAGGAAAATACTCTGAATTTCAGAATGTATGTGCCTAAAACATTTTTAAACTTTGGATTGTTTTAAAGTGTCATGTTCAAATGAAGGAGGAACATTCACTATCAACATCAGAAATCTATAACTGACTCTGAAGGAGGGAAAAAAAAAAAAACTGTTGCCATGCTGCCTGGGATAAAGCCATTTTTACTCTTAAGACTTGAAGTCCATCCCTCAAGGGTGACATACTGCAGTCTTAGACCTTTGTGACAGACACCTATCACAGCACAGACTTAAGAGGGACACAGGGCACTGTTACAAAGAGCAGAGGCCCAGCCCTGGCACACGTGTGTCTGGTTAAACTGGCTTCATGTTGAAAGTTGTGTGATTCCCGCTGCCAAAAACCCATCCTGTCCCTCTGATGGCTTTATTCTCAGTTCTGAAACCCCACAGTGTTCCAACAACTCTGGGATCTCTTGCAGGCTGCCCATTCCTGGCTGGGAAGGATCGCAGCACTTGATCCACCAATTACAGGGCCCCCGTTGGCCTGCGTGCTTTGTCTCTCACTGAAAGCAGAGTGTGAAGGTGAACCTGTCCTCTGAGGGAAGAAGCCCACCGGATAAGTAAGCTCATGCAAGGACGGCGGGACACCTCCAAGACCTGAAGTCTGTTCTCCTTGGGGACACTGTGAGAGGTGCAGAGCTGATGATCTCAGTTTCGCCTTACATTCTGCACCTCTGACTCCACATTTTAGATTTACAAACGGGAGAGGAAGACTGAGGTGTGTGGTATGTGTATGCATGAAGATGCTGAAAGGAAGCTTTTGCTTTTGTTCACTAATTGAATTTCTAACTTAAAAAGAAAACCTCGGTGATAATCCTACCCTTTATCCCCACCACACCCTCCCTACATTTTAAGTTCCAAGGTCCTCCCATTTTCACAGCACATCCAATCTGCCTGTAGTACATGTACTTGGCATCCCAGCAAACATCCCGCGGGATGCTTCTTGCCCAGAGGCTCTGACACCCCACCCACCCATCACACAACACAACTAGCAGGCCTCTGGGATGCTATCCCATTCCACCCTTGCATATCTTTTCCCTCGTCCCTCACAGGGCCCAGCGCCAGATCTTTCCACACAGGTCTGTAATGGAGGAATACTCCCCCCACAGCCTCCTCGACACCGTTCTCCAGTATTTGTGTAGTGCTATCAGGACCTACGGCCCTGTCCTGTGTTTGAGAGTAACATCATCAGCTCCAAGGGTCATGGCGGTTCCTCTCAGCCCTGCCGGTACATGCATGACCTCCAGGCATAGACACAATTTTCTGAAATTCCAATTCACTCCATCACAGGCTTCTGAAAGCGTTTTAAATGCAAACTTGAGTCCTATTCAGTGTAAACCCCCAGAGCAGGAGGTGATGATGAACAGGAGTTCTGTTGTTTCTTCACAACTGATTTTGGTAGTCACCTCCTGTGGGGAGATTATAAAGAAAAATGTAAATGGAGAAGTCTTAGAGGATTGTTCTGCTATGAAGCACGAGCCAGGATGTGGGGAACTCAGGTTAGCACACACAGTAGCCGGAAAGAAGATGAGAACACTTTGGTTTTATCTAGCAGCTATGAACAAAAGCGAAGGCAGAAAACCAGATCCGGGGATGAAAGCGAGCATAGAACGAACAGTGCCCTTCGCCCAGCTCTGGGTAAGTCCTGGTGTCAGGAGCCATTTCTGAAAGGAACTTGACTGGATCCCAGCTCCAGAGCAGGCAGCGGTTTTCCTGTTCCCCACTGACTTGGGCTGCTGAGGGCAGGCAGGAGGAGCCATAATGCTGATTCCACCTCAAAGAAACAGAACAAAGCCAAAGTGGGGAGGGAGGGAGGGAGGGAGGGAGGAAGGGAGGGAGAAAGAAGGAAAAAGGGAAGGAAGGAAGGAAGGAAGGAAGGAAGGAAGGAA
>NC_034604.1:75935579-75957186 GCF_900095145.1 Mus pahari | reverse complement strand
AAGGAAGGAAGGAAGGAAGGAAGGAAGGAAGGAAGGAAGGAAGGAAGGAAGGAAGGAAGAAGGGAGGAAGAAGGAGGGAAGGAAGAAAGGAAGAAGGGAGGAAGATCTCTTGATTCCCCGTCTCCGGAGAGCTGGAATTATACGTGGACACATGCATATCCAGTTCATGGGGTGCTGAGGATGCAGCCCAGGCCTGCATGCAGGCTAGACAAGCCCGGGACTGACTGGGCCACTTCTCCAGTCGAATCAAGGCTATCAAAAGGCTCGGAGAGCTGTGTGTCTGGCTCCAAGGGCTCTGATTTCTCCCTTCAGGTATCCTGCGGTGCTGCATGAGTCTTGTGATGGATCTGAACTATCCTTAAAGCCCCTACCATCCTATTGGCTCTCTGACTGTCTGCCTGCCTGCCTGTCTGTCTGTCTGTCCGTGGCATTAATAACTCTTCTAATAAATTCCATACTTTCCAATAAACTGCCTCAGCGGAAGAGGTTTGATATTTCGATAGGAACGGAAGCTACTGTTGGGCATGCTCTGGCCCCTTGCATCCTGGTAAAGACTTAGTTGGAAGATGGCTCCTTGCTGTACCATTTCAGGAGGGTCAGCTGGAGCATCATACAGAAAAAACAGTCAGAAGTAGGAAAGCACTATCCAGATGGGGCAGAGACGAGCTTTTACTGCTGTGAACAGACACCATGACCAAGGCAACCCTTATAAGGACAACATTTAATTCTGGTTGCCTTACAGGTTCAGAGGTTCAATCCAGGAACATGGCAGCATCTAGGTAGGCATGGTGCAGGAGGAGCTGAGAGTTCTACATCTTCATCTGAAGGCGGCTAGCAGAATTCTGACTTCCAGGCAGCTAGGATGAGGGTCTTAAGCCCACTCCCACAGTGACACACCTAATCCAATAAGGTCACATCTTCTAATAGTGCCACTCCCTGGGTTGAGGATATACGAACCACCACACCACCCCCATCAGGTCTTGGGACAGGCCCTGTCTCCTCAGACACACAAGACCGAGGTGTGCAGAATAAAGACAAACTCCTGCTGCTCCTTCAGCTCAGTGGTACAGAACCAGTCATGTGTGCTTAGGCTCAGTGGTACAGCACTGACCTTGAATGCTCAAGGCTCTCTCGGTTCAACCCCAAACATATGCGGAGGGGGAGGGGGAAGAAGAAGGGGGAAATGGGAAGGGTGAAGGAGAACAAGGACAAGAAAGGGGAAGGGCAAAGGGAAAGGAAAGAAGGGAGAAAACGGAAAAACCATTATCTCCTGGCCAGGGACAGACGGAGTTCCAAGTATGCACCAGGCAGCAATGACCAAGAACCTGGCCAGTCTCATCTGTCCTAAATAAGTCACAGTGTGGGTCATCTGGAGGTGAACCAATCTTACAGACTAGCAAATGCCCTGGGGATCTGCCTTCATTCAACTCACGAAGCCCAATCATATAAGACATGCTATCCCACGTTACTCTGCATATTAGCACCAAATATCCCCAATGCAGGGAGACTTTGAACAACTACTACATATGCTACACTGAAATCTACTCCAGAGGACATAGGAATACTCAGAACTCTGACTGCATATCCCACAGTTGCCGTCACCATCATCATCACCACCATCAGGAAAGAGCTCTAACTGAGGGGGCATTTCCTATATTTCAGTAAGTGTGTTAAATCCAATTGGATCCTTGTAAAAGGAGAACTGGGTTTATAGGAGCCCACAGTGTACGCCAGGACCTAAACCTAACACATGTCTCAGCTCCCATGTAGACCACATTTTGTCCCACCTCGGTCCCACGCATTAGCCCTGCTTTGTACATTTAAAAGATTCTCTATTAAAAGTAAAGCCCATACCACATCCTTCATGAAACCTGGGCTTGTCCAGAACAACATAGCTGACCACAGCCTCTCCTACACAGTGAGGTGTCACCCTTCAGCCAGCTGGGAACAGTGCCAAGCCAACTCTGCCTCTGGTCTGTCCCTGCAACATGAAGAGAAGGTTCCCACAATGCAATCCCACCCATCTGGGGTCAAAACTATCCTGATTTGTTCATAATCAGTCATGAGGGGATGAGGTACAGCCCTGCATGTCAGGGAACAGGCATGTCTCAGAGAAAGGAAAAGGTCAATTTTTAAAGGAACTATTCTAACCATCAAATACACATGGCATAAACTTAAAGAGTTCTACTCATTTAAACTCTACTATTTTTTTTTTAAAGACAGGTTTTTCTCAATAATTGCCCAGGTAGGCCTTGAACTTGTAACCCTCCTACGTCAATTTCCAGAATGCCAATTACAGGCAGATAGCACCACCCCCAGCGCATCGAAACATTCTTTCATTTTCCTTCCTTCCTATATAACAACTAGCATTTTCAATGTGGGAATCCTGGGTCTTTGAGTGATAAGAGGAGCGGCTGCTGTTGCAGGAAATTGCCCCGAAGCTTGGACACAGACATTTTCTGTCCACGTTCATCTTTCCTTACTTTCCAGGGCTTTCCATTCTCTCTACATCCCTAGCTGCACACGCGTAGGAGAGTTATTGGCAAGATTCCAATTCTTTTCTCTGGTTTGTGAACCAGTTTAATGTAAACCAAGCATCCTGTCCCAAGAGACTATTGAGCCCCAGTGTGGACGGACATACTGGAAGATGAGCCGCTTCAACAGGGTGGGGTCTCCATGGCCTCAGGCCCTGAAGGAACTCTGTGTATCCAGGGTAACCCCAGGTACCCACTCTGTGTGTCCAGGGTAACCCCAGGAACCCACCCTGCGTGTCCAGGGTAACCCCAGGTACCCACTCTGCGTGTCCAGGGTAACCCCAGGTACCCACTCTGCGTGTCCAGGGTAACCCCAGGTACCCACCCTGCGTGTCCAGGGTAACCCCAGGTACCTACTCTGCGTGTCCAAGGTAACCCCAGGTACCCACTCTGTGTGTCCAGGGTAACCCCAGGTACCCACTTTTGTAGAAGACAAGCATGGCTCCTAGGTTGTTTTTCTCACACTGTTTTTTTTTTTTGTTTGTTTTGTTATTTTATTTCATTTCCCCTTCTAAGAAGAGACTGGAACGAAAGGGGGAAGAAAGGCAGACCCCCCACAGATGTGAGAGACTCTGTGGCTGTCCCCGCGTCCTTCCCAGGCCCCGAGTCACACATCACTCATCTTGTCACATTGAACTCCGGATGCTCCTGCCCTGGAGAACGCTCTGACTCCGGCAATCTTTCTTCATTCTCACTAACAATTTGGTAATGAAATATTGATTTTTAGTTAGATTCATATTGATGCTATTAGGTTTGCATTGATAAATCATGCTTGCCTCCTGTCTGGGAGCTGGAGACGGCTACCAGAGCCCTGGAGATTACAATCAACTCATTGATGTGTTAATTTGATGGATTTTTTTTTCCCTTCGCTTAGAAGGAGTGGGAGGGTAGAGGAAGATTTTTCAGTGGAGCCAAGGTAAAGTTTTCACAGTAAAATCAGAGACAGTAATTGCAGGCTTCACTAGGTACAGTCGCCTAAAAGAATCCTTGGCTTCTTGGGCCTGGACATTAAAAGCAGGAAGAGGGCGGAGGCTGAGGGAAGTGTGGGAGGATTTGGGCAGGGGTCTGGGAGGATATGACACACCTTGTAAACACCACTCCACTTGAGTTAAATCCTCATTAAGCCATTCCCAGGCCCTCCTGAGCAGGCCTGGCCCCACCACTCTGATCCTGTGTGAAGTTTCTCCAAGAGGAGGCAGGTGGGCTGTGCCCTGGGCTGCCCCTCCTTGCTAGTACCCATGGCAAAGTCCTGGGGCGTTTTCTCTCCCTTGTCCCAGTCCCCTCCTCGGCAAACAGTCCCTGGGTTTGATTTATGATCCTGTGCTAATGTAATGCCTGTCATTAAGGGACAACACTTGACCACACCAAAGTCCGACTGTGAATTCCTTCAGAGAGCTGGCATTTAGACAGGGCGCTGTGCACAGGGGGTGTGTGGGAGGGGTCTTTGGAAGTGCTTAGGTGGGGCGTTTCGTTTATTTAGCTTCATTTTGAAAGCAAAAGTATTTCAAGTGCAAAGTCGACTTCTGGAGATCAGTCTCTATGCTCTTGTTTCGAGTGAGCCTGAGTGGGCAGCTCCACAGCTGAGGGATGTGTGTGTGTGTGTGTGTGTGTGTGTGTGTGTGTGCGTGCGTGCGTGCGTGCGTGCGTGTGTGTGTATGTCTATGTGTATCTGTGTGTATCTCTGTGTGTATATTTGTGTGTCAGTGTGTCTGTATACATGTGTGTTAATGTGTATGTCAGTGTATGTGTATGTGTGTGCATCTGAGACTGTGTCTGTGTATGTGTGTATATTTGTGTCAGTGTGTGTGCCTGTGTATGTATGTGTGTATATCTGTGTCTGTGTGTGTGTTTGTGTGTTAGTGTGTGTGTCTGTGTGTGTCAGTGTGCGTCCATGTGTGTGTCAGTGTGTGTCTATGTATGTGTCAGAATGTGTGTTAGTGTGTGTGTCTATGACATCTCTGTGTGTGTCTATGTGTGTGTCAGTGTGTGTGTCAGTATGTGTGTCTGTGTGTGTGTGTAAGAAAGTACACATGCTTGCATGTGTGTGTGTGTACACAAACATAAAGACTGCTTTCTGAGATAAATATGTAGACATGCTTGCACGTGTTCACATACACACACATGTGGTGTTGGGAGTCACTGTCACTGCAGCAGATGCACATCTTCCTTCATCTCAGCTCTGATGACTGCCACTCTTATGGGAGCACCACATCTTAACGTGTGAGCCCACTAATGGTGCATCTTACCAGAAGACAGCACAGCAAAGACCCTGTCAAAGACACGCTGCTGTCACAGAGTGGGAGAAGGCTGAGTCAGCAAATGCTGACTGTGCAAGAGTGAGGACCAAGGTTTGGACTCCATGTAAAGCACCCAAGGAAAAAACTGGGCTTAGTGACGAGCATCTACATGCCCTGCAGTGGGGAGATGAGGACAAGAGGATTTGGGGGGCTTGCCAGCCAGCTGAATAGATAAGCTTCAAGTTCAGTGGGGGACCCCAGTGAAATATATGGTGGAGAAGGGATTAAAGAAGTCACCTGATATTGATTCGAGCCTACACAGGCATGTGTATCCATTTGTGTGCACAAACACAAAGAAAGCAAGCTGCCCAGAGATGTGGGACTGCCTCCAGGGGATTCTACCTTTCCTCTCTACATCACCCTGGCAAGAGTCAGGAGTAGATTTCCCCAGAGTTTAGCAAAGTTTGTACACATATGTGTTTGTTCATCTATCTGAGGAAACGGAGGAAGAGGGAGGGAGGGTCCACCCAGCGACTCGAATTCAAGAACACTATACTGACACTATTAAAGGCTGCCCTTATCCCACCTTGATTCCTACTCGTCACACACACAGAGAACTCGAACCTCAGAGCTCTCACATCCAGTAGGTAGGTAGGTAGATGTAGCAGCCGTTTGCTGCCACAGTAACTTCAGGCAGAAGGCCTCCTTGCTCATATGCCCTTTCCTCTGTCTCTGCCAGTGTGCTCATCTCTGAAATGAGGCTGGCAGTCGCTTGTCCAGGCAGCAGCGAGCCCCTGTCTGCTGCCCAGGCCCTGCGGGATCAGCACAGCATCTGGTGCCTGTCCCTAAGCTGAGTAGATGTCTGACCTGACATCTCCATGTTTCTGTGGCTAGCCTGCCCCATTGAAGAGTGCGTTAAGTTAGGCTCACATTTTTCCAGGCTCACAAGGGACTCAGCTCTGGTCCCTGAACTGAAATGCAGTACAAAGTAGGATGTCGGGCTGGAGAGAGGGCTCAGTGGTTAGGGGCACTCCCTGTTGGTTTTACAGAAGGAGGTTCAGCTCCCAGAACCCTATGTCAGGTGGCTCACAAGGGCCTATTGCTCCAGTTCCAGGGTATCTGGTACCTTCTTCTCTTCGAGCACACATACACATGCACACATACACACACCATGTCAGTGGTCTATGAGGTCCTAGAGCAGACACAGCTGAAAGAACTCTTCCATGCACAAGCCGTGTTGATTTAGCTGTTACACAGGGTGAGAGGAGCGGTCACTACACATGGAAGTGGGCCTTGAGCAGAGCCTCACACATAAAAATTTATGTTCCCAATGCTCCAGGCTAAAAATCAGCCACACTACTCTCCTAGGAACTGATTCTAATGGCCAGAGACAGAGACCACAGTGGCCACGGGGAACATGGGTCTTATGTGGTCGACTTTGAATTTATCGGCTGAGTTTGGAGGCAATGTTGAGAAATGGATAGGTTTCTCGTGAACCATATCTGACTTCAATCCAAGACTGGAGAGGACAGCTGAGAGCCAGACTGCCCTGGTGGAAACCCCACCTGCCACAGGGCCTGCTGTGCAATCTGCAGTGAGTCTCAGGTCCTGCTCTTGCCTTATGGATGACAGAAAGATCACTGAAATATTTCACTTACCATCGTGCTATGAGCATCAGATGAACTGATACATACACATATGTACATAGGCAGGTGAATTGTTACATATACATATGTACATAGGCAGATGCACACACATATGTGTACATTTCATTACTTCCATGCCTACACATAAATATGCACATCTAAATTTATACATACACGTGCATACACATATACATGTCATACACATATGTGTGTCATATACACACATATATACATGTCATATACATATATGTGTCACATATACATGCACACACATACAGAGAGAGAGAAAGAGAGAACACAGAACAGACAGGGAATTATCAAAACCCTAATGGGTGCCCCAGCAATTTTTTTTTTGAAAGTAGACCAAGGCTTCTCCTTGTGGAGCCGTGGACGCTGCCTCCTTTAGCCTGTGCCTGCTCCATCTCCTCTCCACTGTCTCCACAGGCTTTCCTACTCCTGTCTTAGCCAACTGAGGCCTTTCCGGTCTTCCTTACCTGGCCATTGGCAGTGATGTCAATGGAACTCCTGCAACTCTCTCAGAAGAATTTCCTGCCAGGTACTGATGAGCAATACTGGGAGAGGAGGGAGGGGTCCTGCAGAAAAGGACAGTGCAGTCGGGCAGGAAGCGTGGCTGGTGGGGGACAGCCTGAGACCCTGGACTCGGGGATGAAGGCACAGTATTTAAAGAGAGAGCGGCCAGCACTTGGTCATCTGGGGCACCAAAAGACTGAATAACAAGGCCCACAGCTCAGCTTGGAAGACATGGGTGTGTAAATCACAGAGGGAGGTCAGGCCAGGTGTTTTGGCCAGTGATTACGGAGCAGGGACAACTGCCATCCGCCTGGTTTTACGATCCCTCTCTCCTGGATAAGCTAAGAGCAAAGGCCAGAGGAGGCCGCCACCCCGTTTCAGGGCATGCACTGCAGATCCAGGGCTCCACTCCAAGATTTACAAAAGCTTGCCCACGGAATAGACACCGCATAGATTGATTCGGGCACCTCAGCAGTTTCCTAGTCAGCACAAACAATTCCCCAGGCCTGGAAGGTCCGTTGCTTCTGAAGGAGTGGCGGGTCTAACAGTAGCTGGATTTCTTTTTGTTTTGTTGTTGTTATTGTTGTTGTTGTTGTTGTTGTTGTTGTTTCAAGATCTAAGAAAGCATCAATGCCAGCAGCCTACTGTCCAGGTACCAGGGCTTAGCAGCACCTGCCAAAGCAATTGACTCTGCTTTACCCAGCCGGCCATTCTAAGTCCCAGGACGTTGTAGAAATCTCGGGCACTGGTTTTCTGTAGAGTCTCCTGCTCTCTTACTTTGGGCTTCACCCACCCCACAAGAAGTCTTAAATATGGTAGAGAAGGACAAGAACTAAAACTTTTCGCACTGAATCACGACTCTGTGCTTCTTTCTTCCAAGACAAATAGGCTCCCACTCTCGCATCGCTTGCCCTGGCTTCAATCACAGCTTTTGCAGCCTCTGCCAGCAAGGGCAGGTCAGAAAGAGTGACAGTGGGGGATTGGACTTCAAGGACCAGCTCACAATTCCCTCGCTTGACAAAAATAACTTCTTTCGTGGGCAATTTGAGAATCTGAGCCTCAGCTGTGCCTTCTCCGTGGGGGGCAAGCACAAAGCTAGGGCAGAATATGCAGGTGCTCTCTTATCAGGGCCAGAAAACTTAAGAAGCACCTTTGGATGTGTGGGTCCCCACCTTAGCTCTATTCTTCGGGGCCTAACAATAAAAGAACATTGTCACCAGGAACACTCATTCGATCCATTGTACTTAAACCGCACCTGTCAGGATGTGTGAACAGCATTTCCAGGGTGCTTCCTTCCTGGTGGCCCTGGAGGGGGCCTTCCTTGACACCTTTGGAGAATTCAGTCTTAGAAAATCATTGTGAAACAGTCATTCATTGTGAAGCTTTCTTTCCCTATGCTCCCAAAGCCACACCATTGTCTACAGCAATGGGGGCTCACTGTGTCCCCCGAAGGCCGCAGATGATTCTGTAGGCTTTGAATGTTCACCTGTTCATTTCACCTCCTGTGAATGCACAGTGTAGGGGACGTGGTGCATCCCACCATCTGGACCCTGACTCTTCACCTCATTATGTCAGTCGCTGATGGTCCATCCAGTCTATCTTAGGGAGAGGGGTTCTGCAGCTGAAGGCCGGTGTCACACATGGTTGTTCTAGGATACAAAGGGGTAGAAGGGCAAGGAAACAAGAGTCCCAGGGAAGTAAGGTTCAGCCGTCAAAGCCCCTTCAGCATGGCTCTTACTTCATTTGGATCCTGCTGTTCTCCTCCACCAGCCTGTCCTCCCAGACCCAACGGAACCTTCCAGAACTGCACAACTTCTCATGCTGTTTGCCCTCTGCAATGTGTTCCTCCCTCCTAGAACATACATCGGTTCCTGTCATCAGGAGTTGGGGGCAGAGACCACCTTTTGCCACATGGTGTCTCCTCACCTGCCAGGCCAGTGAGCTGCTCCTGCTATGGATTCCCAAGTCAGGAGTCAGGAGTCATCAGGAGTCAGGAATCAGGGGTCAAGAGCGTGTCTGCTGTCTCTACTACGGCCTCTCCTTCCTGCTGCTCCACACTATCCTTTGGGCAGACAGAGCTGTTTCTGAGGATGTGCAGTAGCTTGAAGACCAACAGGACCAACCCTGTAGCTTAGCCCTGCCAACACAGACTTGTATGCTAGGGTACAGGCTTGGTCCTCCTGAGCCAAGTCATCAGGACCTGACCCTCCCTAAGTGACCTCTGGTGAGAGTTAATACTGTTAAGAATAAATCATAATTTCATTACAAGTCTTTGTAAGTGCTCTATAACGTGAGCCTATTGGTTGACAGCTGTTAACCTCTCTCTTCATCTGTGACATGTTTAGAAATGGAGTGCAGTGACTGTCCTGGGCAGACCCTGGGACCAGGAACTGCTATATTCTGTCCCACAATTCCTGAGCCAGGAGAGGGTGCAGCCTGAAATATGCATTGCTCCGTCCTCAGGTCATGTTGATGACAACTACAACTCCAGCCTTGCGCTTGATGCAGCAACCACCAGCAACTGCCAATCAAATAGCTGCTATTCTACCATGAAGACTTCCAGCCAGCCACAGTTACCCCAAAGTAACTCAAAGTGCTCAAAAGGTGGCCATCAATACAATCATCACAGCCACCGAGTCAATAAAAGTTTGCTCTAGCAGACTTGGCCATCAAGTGCTCAGAAGACCTCTAGATAACTGCTCCTACAGCTGCTTCAGCTGACCCAACCCATAACCTGCCCAGGACCTCCCCGAAGCAGGCCTCAGCCTGATCATAAGGAGCACCTCTCCGCTCACAGCAGCTGGTAAACATGAGTTACTGACAACTTGAGCAGAGCTCCTCTCCTTGGAACAGTCTGAAGGCCTCTCTCCTGTGCAGTCTCATCCTTGATTACAGCCCAGGCCTCAAACTGTTGTACACGCAATGTGTTCTTTAAATCAAAGTGGGCTGAGTTCTTTGCACAAAAGAGTAAACATCTTCCATGCCACCAGCGGCTGATACACCGAGCAACAACTAAACGGTGGATGGAGTGTCCCAGAGAGCAGTCCCATGCAGAGGCTGTGAAGAGCCAAGACCTCGGAAGGCAGGAGGCTAGGAAGACATAAGCCAATCATTCGAACTGTTCCAGAGAGCCACTCGAGAGCTTGCTCTTGCCTCTGCTTTCTGAGGAGACACCTGGAGTGGCTGACCTGGTTGACTTCTCTGCTGTTGTGATCAAACGCTCAGACCAAAGGCAGTTCATGGGAGGAAGGGGTTTACTTCAGCTTGCACTTCCAGGTCACAGTTCATCACTGAAGGAAATCAGACTGCTTACAGACTCACTCCCTGGCTTACTCCTACAACTTAGGGCCACCTGCCCGGGGATGATAGCACCCAAGGTGATCTGGGCCTAACCATACCAATCATTAATGAAGGCAATGTCTTAGAGATTTGGCCACGGGCCTGTCTGACCAAAGCTATTCTCCAGTTGATGCTTGCTCTTCCTAGGTGACTCTAGCTTGTGTCAAGTTGACAATGAGAACTCACCAGCACAGTGACTAACCACTGATGACACCACCACCCAAAGCAAGAGCTGTAGCATTAGCATGCTGGGCCACTAGGCTGAAGTCCCAGAGCTAGAAGCCCCTGACTCTGAAGGCCTGTAGCTGTGAGTCCCTGGATTTGAGAATCCAGAGCCATGTGCTTGAAGTACTCAAAGCTCAGAGCTACTAACACTGGCTGGTGAGCCACACTCAACCTATCATGCTTGGGTACAAAGAGCCCATGCTTAGTCCTCACCCAATGCACTTGTGTGCACAGGGTCACACTGGCCACTTGCTCGCCTGAACAGGCATTCTTTAGCTTCCAATCTGCCTCCCTGGCTTGATTCCCTTCCCTCTCTTTTCTTCTCTCCACCTCCTCCCATGTCAGTGTACCTAGGTCTCCTGGGATACTGAAAGTCACCTGAATCCTGTTATTAGATCTCTAGTGTCTCCAATACTCTTGGTCATATTTAACCTTGTCTCAGAGGTTCGGATACCATGTGACTACCAGCAACATGTAAATCAGCATCTCTCACCCTGACATCTCACTTGAGCTATAGGCAAATTCACCCCATTGCCCACTCCTCCTTCAGTCCACCCAACTGACTCCTGCATTTGGAGACTGAGTGAGCCCAAGCCGCACATGCTTCTCACAGACTCCCCTCCCCTCTAAATGAAAAGAAATTCCATTATTTCAGTTGTTCAGGAAAAATAAACTGTACCCCATGTGCAGCTGTCCTCCCTTTCAGGTTGATCTACATATACACAGAACCCCATCCTCTGACTGGCCACCTCAGCAGGGGTGTGGGCTCCATAGCCTCTCTCCCAGCTTGGTGCAGCTGCCTCCCTCCTGCTGGCTTCCCTTCTCAGAGTTGTGCCAATCCTGTATCAACCAGTATTCTGGTCAGATTTTTCCCCACGGTTTCCTACTTCACTTGAATGACAAACCCAAGACTAACCGAAGTCCTTCACGCTAGGAACTCCAGCTATCAACTAGTGGACAGGCTTCCACTGCCCATCTCCCGCCTTGTTCAGAACCCCACCACACCCACTGCCAGTGTCAGGAGATCATCGGAGGTAGTGTTTGATGTGCAATCAATGAGTGAGAAAGGCAGTGGTCTGCCACACTCACATGGGAGTGTGCTCGCCTCTCTGATGAGGTCACCATCTCCCCTCCACCCCTCGTTTCACACGAACAGCAGAAAGCATGATTGGTTTCTCTTTTTTCTTATTGAACTAATGTTCGAGACATAGATATCAAGTTCCTCTTGGTATTATCATCATTTTAAATTGAACCAGAACTCGGGAGCTCTGTGGTGGTCTTACCTTTTGGTAGCTTGCTGCATGCAGCATACTGTGGGCTAAGTTGTATTGCCATCCATCCCTTAGTGGTAAGACCAACATGGCTTCCATGTATGCCCATGAAGGTCGGCGTGCTTCACTGATCATTTCTACTCCGAACGCTCGATGGTCCATGGACCAAATCGTCCTTAGCTAGCATGTGCTGCTGCCTGGACTTCTAAATCACATTCCTTTGTTTGTTTATCTGTGAGTGTGTGTGTGTGTGTGTGTGTGTGTGTGTGTGTGTGTGTGTGTGTGTGAGTGTGTGAGTGTGTGAGTGTGTGTGTGCACAAGCATGCATGCATGCTTGTGCCTGTAGACCAGAGGCCCTCTTCTTTTTTTGTGAGACAGAGTCTCTCACTAGCCTGGAACTTGTGGTGTCATCTAGGTAGACTGGCTAGTGAGCCCTAGGGACCCCTCTTTCCCTGCTTCTCCAACACCAGGATTAAAAGTGCTCATCACCATGCCTGGCTTCCCTTCCCTTTAATTAATTTATTTATTCACTTCACATCCTGATCAAAGCCCCTCTCCTCGCCTCCCAGTCCCACTCTCACATCTCCACCCCTCGTTCCATCCTCTGACACCCCTTTCCCTGCCATGGATATCAATCCACTCTGGCACATCCAGGTGCAGCATGACTGGGTGCATCCTCTCCTACTGAGGCCAGATAAGGCAGCTCAGTTAGGGGAAATGGACCCAAAGGGAAACTATGCCTAGCTTTTTGGATGTACATTCTGAGACTCAAAATCAGGTCTCAACATTTTCAAGGCAAGTGCTCTGTTGACCAAGCCTTCTACCCAGTCTACATTTACTTTATCACTTATGACTTAGTTCCGTAGAGAAGCCTGACCATCACTTGAGCTAACTTCCTGACTTTTATTTGACTCTTGCCAACAATTTAAACAGGAAAAAAAAAAGTCCCCAAATTATTATGGTCCAATTTAACACAAGTCCATTTTTTTTTTTTTTTTGCTTTGCCTAAGCCACTGAAGAAAAACCTAGGATGGCATATATAAACTGAAAATCATTTCCTTCTGGAGAACGTATCTTAAATTGATATGGCTAAGACTGTTCCCTGTAATTATTAAATTCATTTAGATTTTTGTGATATATCGTTCCTTGCATGAGAATCACTCATCATTTCTTACTGTTCATTTATGCCTATTTTATAAAGGCAGAGAAGGTGCCACCAGTCACACCAGTGTTGGGCCGTTCCGGGTCAGTCTCACTTTAGTGCAAGGAGACTGGACTCCCACGGCACAATACGGTAGGAAGGCAGGAAAGGGGTCTTCAAAGGCAGGAAAGAGACTGAACTTTTCCTTCCAGGAAAATAATGATACATAATTATGCCTTTGGGGGATTAGGCCTCCTACAAAACTGCCACCGAGGCTCAATATCTGCCCCTCCCCTCACTGGTTACACACGTAGGGAACAGCACTAACTAAATGTCAAGGCAACCACACATCTCCTTGAACCCCAGCAAGCCTTCTCCTGTCTCATTGTAGCCAAGATCTTGGCTTTGGTGTCTTAAGAAAAAGGGAGTAATCCAAAGAAATGCCAAGAGTTCTGAGTCGAACTGCTTTTAATTGTGGCCCTTACCCAACAAAGGCTAATTGATTTCTCACGATCTGCTGCCCTCTTCTTATCATAAGGATAAAAATAAGAGAGGTCAATTTTCATAGCTCTATATGCATTTATTAATCTTAAGAACATCTATTATATTATAGCGTAACATATGGGCTTATTACTTTTTAAACAATTTGATCCTGCAAGACTTTTTGTTTGCTGAATAAAATGGAATTGATAGCAAATATCTCATGCAACTCATAATTAAACATTGGTTCTTAATTTAGAGTACAAAGTTCTTTTTGAAATGTTTTTTTATTATTATTATTTATTTGTATGTGGGAAAGGGAGAAGGAGAGGGAGAAAGAAAGAGGGAGAGTGTGTGTGCAGGTGCCTGCACAGACCAGAAGTAGATGTTGGATATACTGGAGGTGGAGTGATGGCCTCTATGAGTCACCTGACATAGGTTCTGGGAGCCAAGCTCAGGTCTTTTGCAAGAGAAGAGAATCACACATTCCAAACCACTGAGCTATCTCTCCAGCACCATAATGTACTACCATGAACTGTTGTTAGTTCTGTATGTTCGAGGGGGACAGAACAAATACATCGTATGCTAACAAGCTAACATGTGTTTCCCACTTTAGTGTTCATATCAGACCTGTAGGAAAGGTTCCTGAGTCCTACTCTGCACCCTTGTACATTCCTTTATCCTGCAATCCCTTCTTCTTTTTAGGCTTCAGAAAGGTACGGGCTATGTTAGTTAGTTTTGTTTTGCAGAACACAATACCCAGCAAAACAAATTAATAGAGGGAGATTTATGTTGGCTCACAGTTTCATGTGGTTTGGTCAACCATGGTAGGGGCTGCATGGCAGAGAAGCTGGACTCATGGAAAAGAGAGACATGACTCATGTCATGTTCACATCATGACAGTCCAGGAAAGCAGAGACTGTAACACCATTTTCAAAGGCCTTATCTTAGTGATCTAGCTTTATCAGCAAAGTCCCACCTCCACCTTACAAAAGATCCCAAGCCTCCCCAAGTAGTTCCATCAGCTAGGAAACCAGCATTCAAAATACAGTCCTGTTGGGAATGTTTCAAATTTAATCAATAAACAGTTGGTCCTGGACCCCCCCCCAAAGATTCACAGTCATTCCAATAATGCAAAATAAGCTCCTGTAGCTTTAACAGCTCCAAAATTGTTTTAAAAATCCAAATTCAAAGTCTCTTCCTAGACTCAAGGTTAACTCTCCAGTGTGAGCTCTTGTAAGATAAAGAGAAAGCTACATGTTTGAGAAAATGTTCCCGTTTCAAAACATGGGAATTGGGGCATGGACACAGGAGGGATAAGACTAGAGCAAGAGAGAAACTCAGGAGGGCAGACATTAAATCTTACAATTCCATGTTCAGTATCTGAGGCACACACGGCATGATGTAAACTGTTTACCCATGTCTCCTCTTTTGCAGCAAAAAAACGAGCATGTTCTTGCAGTGGGTCTAATCTGTGCCTCAGGTTTCTCTATAAATATGCCGCATTCCTGGAAACTCTAATATGTGGGGGTTTCTGTAAAAAATCAGGCTCACCCTAAAGGATTGCTACAAAGGATCCAACCCTGACGGGCGTGTGGCCTAGCCTCATGGGCTTTCCTTAAAAACCTGGGTAGATGACTTTACAATCCCTTAACCTTGACGTCCTGAATATGCTCACACCCCCACCCTATCCCCAAAAAAACAGCACCACCTGTGTGATTCTGAGTTTTCTTTCTGGACTGAGCAATCTCTGGGCCCTGCTGGACTAGAGTTGCAAAAGCCTCTGAGAATCTAGGCAGCTCTACTCGGAAAACCATCTCTAGAAGCAGTCTTGCTTGATAACACTGACCTCAGTCATTTTGCAAAGGGAAGTCTTTCAGCTGAGTAATCAGTTCTACACCCATGCACCTTTGAAGGGCAGGGTCTCACCAACAACTGAGATGCCATCACAGCATCTTCCTACCCTTCTAGTGAGCTGGACTATTTTTATGCAGTTCTATTCTCTTAATAGCTACAACTTCTTGTACAACTTTAAATATGGAAATTTTGGGTTTTTACCAAAAAAATTCACATTTTCCTATCTTTATGGTTTGCTTTATGCTCCCAATGCTTACTAAAAATCTGGCTAAAAGCAACCGGTAATAGCCATGCTAATCTGCGAGCTTAACATTTCCTTCATAGAATAAACTAATCTATCACTGTGGACTCGTGCCATCCATCCCACCAGAAACACTCATTGCACTCTGGTTAAAGTACCTCCATCTCTGAATGTTGTTCCTAAATCCCTACCATTAACCAATTTCAAAGGTTTAAGAAACACATAGGCCCAGGAGTAGGGAACTCAGTTTTCTGCTTCCAAAATCTATATTGATCAGGATACAGAGAATCTTATGACTGCCCAGGCAAATCTAGAGCCCTCAGCAGCAAGGTTTAGAAGCTCCCTGAAGAGTCTCCCATGTGAGTCCATGGTGAAAGTCTGAAGAAATTGCAGACTATAGTGGTTGTGACTGTTGCTTCTGTTTAGGAAGACTCTGTACTCCTGTGCTAAATTTTTCTTCCAGCTCTCCTGTCCTCCATGCTCAGGGTAGCTCTTCCACACTCCAAACCCTGATGTGCAAGTCAGTGAGCACGTTAGCAAACAGGTGGCCCAGTCAGTGACTCCTCTTTGACCACATGATTGAAATGAGTGTAGCCTTTACATCTATCAGCTTTGTATACTTTGGGGCCATTAAGCAGTAGCGAGTACCAATGACACATGCTTTTAGCAGAAAGGTTCTCTGCTTTAGGGGCATTTACACCAGACTCAGAGAGTCCAAGATGGCTTCCATGATGAAGAAAGATGCTTGTCTATAGCCCCAAAATGTGAAGAAGAATTAACAAGTTTGAAAGAGCAGGAAGGTGGTCCAAAAAGAGGGTGCCTGGAGTATGGACAACAGTGAAAATAAATATTAGCTAACGGTGGAAGCAATCTTGATGCAGCTTGGCCAGAATATATCCCCACAGGAAAGGGTACAACCTCCCACAGAGCCTCCTCATGTGTGTGTGATGGCAGTCAAGGTTCAAAGGCATTATTTAAATGGATCTTCAAAGCATTGGTGTTGAGAGACAGAATTGCCTTAGACACTATGCATGTACAATTAGACCAAGGACACCCTTCTTAATTAGATCTGAAACTCTTCATTTGTTTTGTTTTCTTTGAGTAAAAGTCAATTTTTAGCCTCAAGTGCAATGGCACTTTTCATGCAGTTTTTCAAGTCCTATTCAGATGCTTGGACAGGGATGCTGACAGTTTTCTATCTTGATGACGTGACTGGGACCTTGGCCCAAGGAGTACATCAACTACTTGAAGGGACTATATAAGTATCCAGGTGGCACTGAGTGTAGGACTGTAGCCCACAGGACAGTTACCAACTGTGGCTGCTTCCTGCATGCCACTCTGCATTCCACAGAACCGTGGCTCCTACTCAGTGGGCAAAATCTCCAGTAGCTAAGTATATGAATAACACTTACTTTGGATGAGTCTTTCTTGTCCTACATGCACTGGTGATTGAATATTGTGTGGCCCTTTTCAACACCCTCAAATTTGTCTATTTGTAGACTCAGTAAACACCTGAGAATATATACATCAGAAAATAGATTTGCCAACATTACATTTTTTCACCAAATTGCCAAATTACCGATAGCACGTACCACAGTCACAAGGGCACTACATCCCGAGACCACTGCAGGTGGGGTTCCCTTGCTGCTCTCTGAGCTATAAGGCCCACCCTGATCCAGAGAGAGAGAGAGAGAGAGAGAGAGAGAGCACTTCAGCACACTGACATTACTTAATTATCAGTGTTTCCAACACCACAGAGTTCACAGGAACAAAATCCAAACTGAAAATCAGAAAAAAAAAAAAACAAAAAACCCTTCCCAGAAAGTCACCAGCTTTCCCAAAGTGGGTACCCACAGGGATGAAACTGAGCCTCAGGGTGCCCCTCAGCTAATTGTCTTCTCATGGCATTAGCCATACAAGGGCAAGAGGTGGGAGTGCGAGCACAGACAGGCACCCTTTGAAGACTTCTATTCTTCCTCCCTGGGTGCACCTAGTTGCTATCAAAAGGAAGTTGTTCTTGACAACCACACATCCCTTGGGTCTATAGGGGTGAGGGGACTGTGGAGGCATTTTGATATGGAATGCAACAGTGACTGAGAACCTGTTTTCCACTTGTTCTGGTACCATCTACTCTTGTTACTGAGACCTGGGACTGTTCTTGTGAGTCACTTAGGCCTATTAGAGCCACACAGCCAACATTGGAGTTGCCAGCTTCAAACCACAGGAAACCAGCGAGTGAGTGAAATGGTAGCTATATCGCTGTCATATGACTCTTATTTCTTCCAGTTACAGCAAGATGCCATTCTTGTCAGGTAGCCATGGCAACTGCATCTGAACAATATGGTACTAGACATGTCTTAGGTAATGATAGTTGAGGTACGTCCTAGAGACTTGAAGTCCGGGTCTTACTCCTTCCCCTAGATGCAACTAAACTAATCTTAGGAGATGCTAGACTATGTAGAAGTAAAGTCTGATTGGGAAACTGAAGCAGTGTCTGTGAAGTAGCCACCAATGTTGGTGTGAATGAAAGAGACAACTCCTGGAAAGAGGCCATGACTGCAGAGGTTAGCTGACTAGTTAGAACTTTAGTGGCTAGAGAAGGTGGAATGCTCCAAAGTTCACAGACCAATCACCTTGAGTGATTTTCAGGTCCTTTGATGGCCACTTATTGCTCTCCTCTGCACATGACTCCAATGTCTTTGTAACCTTTAGAAGAAGATTTTGGAATGCACAGACCCAAGTTTCAAATCAACCTAAGGGCTGAGAATGCTGGCACACAGCATCTAAGGCCTAAGAGAGAGGTTCCCTACTTTGTTGTGAGCTGCCTGCCTGACATTTCCACCAATGCCTTTGAAAACTGTGTTATCATATGACCTTGCTTGTTCAGCAACTATAACATGTTCATGAAATTGCTACCTTGCTGGACATAGAATTTTGGAAAAATTAAATCTGAGAATTAAAAATTCCCAGGCCACTGTCAATCATATTCATATCTTTTATTCCCTTGAGATGAAATTTAATTCTTTCTTCTACAGTATGATGGGTCTTTGCAGTGATTCATCTGTTTGGGGTACCTATGCTCCCCTAAGTAACTCCTTCTTTGTGCCCTGTGAGTAAACCCAATAATCTCTTTGGTCTCACCAAACTGAACTTTGGTGACATCTGTCCATCTGTCATTAGTGCCTTTCTTAGGGTTTTACTACTGTGAACAGACACCATGACCAAGGCAACTCTTATAAAGACAACATTTAATCAGAGATGGCCTACAGGCTCAGAGATTCAGTCCATTATCATCAAGGTGGGAGCATGGCAGCATCCAGGCAGGCATGGTGCAGGAGGAGCTGAGAGTTCTACATCTGCATCTGAAGGCTTCTAGCAGAATACTGACTTCCAGGCAGCTAGAATGAGGGTCTTAAAGCCCAAATCCTCAGTGACACACCTACTCCAACAAGGCCACATCTTCTAATAGTGTCACTCCCTGGGATGAGCATATAAAAACCATCACAGTGCCCATCTGAGGTGATTTTTGTGTCCCCTCCCCCCAAAAAAACCCACAAAAATCACCATGGCAGAAGTGCCGCCACAAGAGCAGAGACGTACAGGAAGCTGAGGTTGGCCTCCAACTTCTCAGACGAGGGGAAGACTGTATTGAAAATAACAGTGCTGTCTGCACATGGCTATCAGGAAGGGCAAGTCCCCCTTAAGCCAGCAGAAAGTAAGTCCTGTGACTGGGGCAAAGGTTGCTGTGAAAACCTGTCTTCAGTCTGATGCCCTGTGAACTCCTGTCTGGATGTAGGCAGCCATGCTCAGAACCCTGCCAAGGAGATCAGCAAGCATCTCTGCAAAGCCAACATCTCTACTGAGCTCTGCACCTCTAGTGTTGATGCATTTCCCTGAACTACATTACATTTTTGACTTTTGCTTTAATCACCTCAGGTTTTAACTTTTCAAGCAAAATTCCTTGTTCTCTGGGTAAGGAGTGGCCAACACTTCAGGATAAGAGATCAACTAAAGCACTGAGGAGGTGCTCCAAATGTGGTGACCAAACTGAAAGGATGAGAGTCCTGAAATAAATACTCAAAGGTGACTTGAAGGGGGCATCACGATGGTCAGTAGCCCTTGCTCGCTCAAGCAGGCCCCTCGGCTGGCAGCAGAGGCTCAGTCTGACTGAGTACACTTGGCGGAATACACAGTGGGACCACCTAAATCTGCAGCTCTCTGAGCAGGGTGGAGCTTCTACTCATGTTTCTGCCTGTGAGCACAGCTCTTCTTCACAGCTCAGGGGCTGCGTGGCATCAGGCTTACCGTGATGCCTGATGCTCAACTGTATCTTTCTGTTCTTGTCCTTTTTCCATTCCTGGGCTGTGACCTCCAGAAAGACAGCACGCATCGGAATGTGATGTAGTCACTAAAGGAAGGCTCACTGTCTTCTCAGTGGACGTCCACACCAACTGACCTCAGCGGACTTCAGTGTGACATAAAAGGGAGGTGGAGTGGTCAGAAAGCATTCAAAGAGGACTACAAGGCTTGGCTTCTCTTGATGGGGAGGGAAGGAAGTGGAGTGTGATGGGAGCAACGTTTTATATTTCTTCTCTTAGATTTATACAGTAGTTCCACTTCAAAGCCCCCCGTAAAGTCCATGTAGTGCATCTTCTAAAGCAGAATAGAGCCACTGCACCGTGGGGATAGGAGTGCAGAGGAGAAGAGGACGCTCAACCCTGTCCTGGAAGGGCACTGGGTCGTGCCTGCTCCTCAAGGGGCCGTGAGCAGATGTTAGGGTGAAACTCTGAATGCAATTGTTTGTGCTTCTTCATCTCAATGGGGAATGGAGATGGAAGTCATCTCTGAGGTCAGGGAGAATGGCCACCTTGACCAAGAAAGTTAATGAACATTCCAGAAACATTTAAAATGTCAGCTTGCCTCCAGGGTGCTACGGGTGTAAATGACTGTCGTGGGGCTTTACACACACACACACACACACACACACACACACACACACACACACTGAGAGAGACAGGTACAGAGACAGGGAGAGAAAGAGAGATGTCAGACCTCTCTACCCTGAGGCTTTGGCATTAATACTCTCAGTAAGACTTGAGCAGGGGGCTGGAGACGACTTAGTTGGTAGTGATTGCCTAGCATCCTGAAGCCCTAGGTTCAATCCCAAGCACCATATAAACCAGGTCCAGGGGCACAGGACTACAATGCCAACACCCAGGTGCTGAAAGCAGGAGGATCCAAAGTTGAAGGTCATCTTCTGCTACCTAGGGAGTTCAAGGCCAGCCTGAACTAGGGACACTCTGCCTCTAATGCAAAAGGGAAACTCAGATGTAAAGATCCGATCTCTGCTTCCAGAAGTTTAGCATGATCAAGTAGACAGGCACCCAAGACAAACCATGACCAGAATGCCCCACCCCGCCTTCATCTCCTGATCCGTACAGAGAACAAAGCAGGACTTGACAATGGTAGATCCCCCAGAACCAACTGAACCACGCAGAATCAGTCACATCCATGTGACATTTGTGAGTTGTCGCCATCTGCATACCAGGGATGAAGGGAGAACAATTATCAACGTCCACAATTAAATAACACTGACAATGAGCAGCTCTGGCCTCAGTCACAGCAGCAAGTCAGGATGCAGGAGCCAGGCAGCGTGTCGGGCTTCTAAGCCAGGAACTGGAATAAAATGAAGACGTGATGATGGCTCCAAGGCATGCTTGAGGAGAACATTCTTATTGGAGATATGAGGGAGAGTGCAGCCTGAGGCATCCGGAAGAGTCCAAAGCAGCAAGAAAAAGTAGGAGACTTGACATGCCATGAGAGAGGAGAGAGGGAAGGAGAAGAGAGAGGAAGGAGGACCAAGAGGAGAGCCAAGAGCCAGGAGTGGAGGACTGAGGGTGTGGCTGAAGCTGCAAATTTGTCTAGGAATTACAAACTAGGGGAGGGAAAGGGAAGGGGAGGCAAGGGAAGAGAAGAGAAAGAAAAGGAAGGAGAAGGGAAGGAAAGGAAAAGGAAGGGAAGGAAGGGAAAGGGAAGGCAAGGGAGGGTTAGGGAGGGAAGGGAAGAGAAAGGCAAGAGGAGAGGAGAGGAGAGGAGAGGAGAGGA
>NC_034604.1:75928366-75932535 GCF_900095145.1 Mus pahari | reverse complement strand
GGGAAGGGGAAGGGGAAGGGGAAGGAGAAGGGGAAGAAGAAGGGGAAAGGGAAGGGGAAGGGGAAGGGGAAGGGAAGGCAAAGCCAAGCCAAGGAAAGCCGTGGGCTAGACAGGGTTAGGGTAGGCCATGGGGTGAGAAGAGCTGAGAGGAGTCATAGATACTGAGTAAGTCTACAGGCCAGCATGTGCTTTGGTGTGTCAGTAGGCACCACAGTTAGCCATTTGTCCTGAGTTACTTTGGGACCCAAGAGAACTGAGTGACATCTTGGAGAGCCGGGTTCAGTGAGCAGGGCCTGGGCATGAATCAGAACCTGGGAGGATGTGGAACACAACGGATGTGACCCTGTGTGACCATGGAAATGGCCCTCAACTACTCCCTCCACTGCATCTGCCATGGGGTCTGTAATCCCAGTAAAGAGGACCAAAGTGAGGCAGAGCAAGAAAAAGTGGCTGGACCTGCATCCATGGACTGGAGTCCCTAGCTTCTGTGGAGTGTTCTGCAGAGGGTGCGGTCTTTCTTTCCCTTTGAGCAGACAGGTAGCTCATCCTACACCAAGACCAGCACCAGGGGGGTAGGACCTGGAGTCCAGCAGCTGCCTTGAAGCATCACATCTGGGTATTAAATGGCTGTAGCACGGCAGCCTTGCTGAGGGCCTGTTCCGGGGCTTCACTAAGCAGGCAAGCAGGCCATCTATCCAGAAGTCATGGCGATCAGTGTCTGGATGGCTTGGTCTTTTGGAACCAGACAGCCAAAGGAAGTCGTCCCACACCTGGGATCTGGATGCATGTGCTCGCATGAGGAATGTCCATTCCCAGTCCTCACATAGGCACCCAGTGGGCCGGAGGCATGCTGCTGACAACAGAGGCTATTCAGGGTCCATGACTCTCAAGGGCATGCCAGGGGACAATCTCCAGTCACACTGGAAGTTGCCAGCAAGCTTGCTAATCTGTGCATCCATGTAAAACATAGAAGGGGTTTTGCACACAAGAGGGCTCAGCCTTAGGTCTTCCTTCCTTCCTTCCTTCCTTCCTTCCTTCCTTCCTTCCTTCCTTCCTTCCTTCCTTCCTTCCTTCCTTCCTTTCTTTCTTTCTTTCTTTCTTTCTTTCTTTCTTTCTTTCTTTCTTTCTTTCATCCAGTCATGGTAGCATCAGACCCAGGACTTTGCACGTGCCAAGCAAACACAGTCCCTCTAGCTCCACCCCTGACTCAGCCAATCATTTCGTAAATAGTTTTCCGCCTACTCCACCAGCAAGTTTTTACAGACCTAGTCAACGTGACATGTGTTACACACTTTCCATTTCACATATCCACTGGAAGCACGAGCCTATTTGCAGGAACCAAAATATTTCACATTACAAATACGACCGCTTCTATTTTCAGAAAATAAGACTTGTTATTTTTTTTCAAATAAAGGGCACTAAAACCGTACGCGATCCAAAAACTAGAAAGTCTGTCTGCTTTCCGCAGCTTCCGCTGAGATGTCGGAATCCTCTGAGCACTGCGAACCCCTGCGGGTGAAGGAGCCGGGCTCCGGCCTTCTCCAAGCATAGGATTTCAGGGCTGGGATGAGTTACATGCCATCTAAGGACTCAACGTAACGCTGTTCTTTCACACAAACGGAACCCTAGGCCACAAGGATGTCACCCATGAAGCATGGAGACACTGAAGCAAACTGGACCGAGCCACATGCGAGCACACGGGAGCTCAGTGGAGCAACGCAATGGACGTACGCGGGGAGCTCCTTCCTCCGTCCCGTGTGCCCCTGACCAGCATTTAAAACAGTCAAAACCACATGGCATTGTGGGAAATCCCACTGTAGGTGAGTAGAGACTGCTTCCCCATTACACAGAGAACCTCGCACTTCCATACTGACAAAATGCACTGCAGAGAGTAACCCGGCTTCATTAAGATTCTGGAACAAAAGCTATGGATTTCAAACCTTAGCTTCTTCAATAACTTAACTCAGCCAATAAGCATCACGTAAAATTGATTCCTAATAAGGAAATGAATAAATGCTACTTAATGGCTTTGGTAAGTGTATAGATGTGGACGAATTATGGCCCAATAAAAATAGCTGTTCTGCCTTCCCCTCCACACTTACCACTGCACAAAACACTGGCTGGCAGTGTCCCAAAACTGCCACATGAGTGTGACAAAGCTCACATTATCACCCATCTATGCCCCTCACCTTCGGCACAGGTGACCTCCAGTTACGTGAAGTCAGTCCCACTGCCTACCAGCTTAGTGGCTTCCATAGGCCCATTAAACTCCGTGTTAAACCTCTCTCCGTGGGGTGGTACACATTTGGCACCTCCCTGCCTTATTACAGGGCTGCTATACTTATTACACTTAGAAAGTGCATGCCTGCCTTCTAAGGTAGCCAGTATATTTTATGTTGTCCCAATATATTCCTCAGAGACATGCTACACATGTATATGTGTATGTATATATGTGCACATACTTACACATAAATATGCATTTCTCAGAGATACATATTATATAGAGAGAGATAGAAACTACATATATAAGTACATTTACATTTATATAAGTGTACATTCATTCCTCGGAGACAGATATTACATATATAGAGGCAGAAACTAAAATATATATGTATGTGTGTATATATACATGTGTATATATATGTGTATGAATGTGTATATATATATATATATATATATATATATATATATATATATATATATATATATATATATATATATATATATATATATATATATATATATATATACATATATATATATATTCATTCCTCAGAGATAGATTCTACACATATATGTACATATGTATATATGTATATACACAGATACTACACATGCATATATATACATCTATGTAAATATACATTTTCAGAGACAGATTTATATATAGAGAGAGACAGATACTACATATATACATTTACATGAATATGCACTCCTCAGAGACAGATACTACACATGTATATTGACAATATATACACATTTACACATGAATGTGTATTCATTAGAGACAGATACTACATATGCATATATACACATCTATGTAAATATGCATTTTCAGAGTCAGATTTATGTATATATGCACATATTCACACATAAATATGCACACACACACACACACACACACACACACACGTATCCTACATGCAGCAGCCAGTGAAACACTCCACAAATCTTCATTGCATTGAACTGATGATGAATTTTTAACAAACTCTAGAGATTATTGTCTTAAATAATACATCTTTTTTTTTTTCCAACAGATTCAAACAGTCTCATTTCAAAGAGCTTAATTGGGTGCCATCATCGTTTTTTGTAAGTTTTCGTGTAGAACATTATTAATGACATGCTACAAAAAGGATTAGCCCACATCATCCGGGTTGCTTAGCATTTGAGTTTCGAGAGGAGGAGCTCTTCACAAAAGCCCGAGTATACTGGCAGCTCCTGTTGGAGGCTCCCATAGGCAACTGTTGGCCCCTTAGCATTCAGACAGAGAGCAATGAATGAAGCCCCGGAATCACTGTGGAAAAGCGGATTGGGAAGAGAAATGGGAATAGAGAAGGGGGCTTTCTACAGAAACACAGAAAGAAAAACTGAAAGCTCATCCGCAAATCTTTCTCCCTAGGGAGGGATGAGTGTGTAAGCAAGATGTCCGGGACCACCAAGCCACTGGCTAAGTAAACAGGACCAGAACAAGAATTTCCACCATGGAAAAAAAACCACATGCTTTAAACTCTACTTCACTCCTGCCCAGGTGTCTTCGGTGTGCTGTGTAAGGTCATGTGATCTGCCTAGATTTACTGATGTATCAAGACACAGCCCTCAAAATTTATTAGTGAGATTTCTAGGGCAAGCTTTAAAACGCTAAGCATGTTGAAGTGTTAAGGCATCAGCCATATGCTTCTGAGCAGGGTCATTTCTCATGCAGCATGGACTTTCATCACACGGATTGGATACAATTGATCTAATAATTAGAAGACACAATTTGAATTATTGCAGACCTTTATTGATTAGGAAGGACCTCTCTCTAGCGCCCAGCTGAGGGAGAAGGGGTTGCTGTCCCACACAGAGCTTTGCTGGAATGGCCACTGCTTTTTTTTTTTTTTTTTTTTTTTTTTTTTTTTTTTTTTTATTATATGTAAGAAGCATCAAGAAGCCTTGAAAAAGAATGGGTT
>NC_034604.1:75923388-75928290 GCF_900095145.1 Mus pahari | reverse complement strand
TTTTTTTTTTTTTTTTTTTTTTTTTTTTTTTTTTTTTGAGAAGCATCAAGAAGCCTTGAAAAAGAATGGGTTGCTAAGTTAGAACCTGCTATGCCCTGGAAGAAAAGGCCATGCAAAGCATTTGTAGCGAGAGGTACAAGATAAGAGCTCCTTCTGTGTGCCTTGGGTTTACCTTGAATCTAGTCTGAACATCCAGTGATATTTATATCTCAGAGCGCATCATATATAGCAGGTGGAGAAAGTCTGTTCATTGAAATTTATGCAAGATAAGACTATTTATTCTTTAGGAATTTCAATAAAAGCAGAATTTTTGGCTCTCTGGAGTCTGAAATTCCTTTGCGACAAATAAATTCCGCTTTGTGGGTTATTCAGAGGATAACAGGTAAGCAGCTGTAAACGCTGAACCTCACCGACAGAGCAGGCCTTCCCCACAGAAATATGAACTGCTGGTTTGGGGGTGGGATTTTTTGTTTTATCTTTTGAATGTGTATGTTGTGCTATGTATGCATGTTCCCACGCATAGAAGGGCACATGTGTGCATTTGCATATAGAAGTTGGGGGTTGGTAGGAGAGTCTTGCTCTATGGTTCTCTATCTCAGTCAATGAAGCCGAGTCTCTCGATTAAAGCCAGAGACCTCCAACATGGCCCCTGTGTCTACCCACCTTGCTTCTGGGATGTGCCTCCACTACCGATGCCCTTGAATTATAGGAGGGCCGTGACACCCACCCATTATTTACGTGGGTTCTGGGAGATCTGACTCCAGTCTCCATGCTTGCTACACATGCAGCGGGCACTTAATCACTGGGTCATCTCGCCAACTCCAGGCTAATAGGTTTTCAGAGTCCTCAGCTCCAGGATCTATTTACCTAACCTGTTCTTATGTCAGGTGAAGTGTTGATCCGCAAACTCTCATGCCCCTAAACGCCAGCCATGCTTTGTAACAGACAACAGTTTATAGAAGCCAGCAGTGCCTGTGTGTCAGGCAAGACATCCAATTAAACTTTTTGTTTGAATGAGCCAGGAGATTGACACACCAACTCACACAGGCAGCTCCAAGAAGAGACCGCGCACTTGCACCGTACAGGTCGGAAAAGAGTGGACGGTGTCAGAACAGCTCTGTGACAGGATTACACAACACATTCACCCATGCTATCGACCACCGGGAGATATCCTCACCTACTCTGAAACTCCCATTTCAGAAATGAATTAAGGGGCAGAAGAGAGGGCTCAGTAAGAAGAGGGCTTTGTATGCAAACAAGAGGGGCTGTGTTTGCATCCCCAGCTTGAAGCAGTCCCTTGCTCCTTCAATCCCAGCACAGGAGATGTAGAGACAGCAGGAAGCTTGGGACTCAGTTCATGAAGAAAACACACTGCATTCACATTGACCAGAGCAGGTAAGACGCCCCTGTGTTGCCACCTCCTTAAGCCCCTCATTCTTGCACCGTGAAATAAGTTACCGGCATTTGACCCAAGTAGAATCCAAGCCAACCGACTAAGTGTACAGTTCTGTGCACTGCTCCTCTGTGGTCTGGGTTTGGTGTTAGAAACACTTGTGGTGGCGCGTCTTGCCTGGTTGTGGTGTCCCTGTTTGTGGTGTCCTTTGGGCGTGAACAGACAAAGGAAGAGCTGTCCGAATTGGTGTCTCAAGTCCAAACCTCTGGTGTGTTCTTTCACACACACCAGCAGAGGGCGAGTTTTGTCCTTTATGTCAACCCCTTAGCTGACTGGAGGGTGGGGTGGCGGGTGAGTGCACAGAGCGGACACTGAACTTAATCTAATCTTCTCCCTCTTTGCCTGTCCTGCATGCAGGGAGATAGACTATTGTAAGTGAAATCAATGGGCTAAAGTGTTCCTGAAACTGCTGACATCAAACTGCAAGTTTGTGAGGATCACTCATGGTGTTTCTCTGAGCCTGTGTTCATTCATGCAATGTCGAGCTTCCGATAGCCCACCCACCCATGAGCAGGACAGCACACGTTTCTACTATTTCACAGAGCCTCAGTTGGAGGGGTGAAGGGCTTTCAGGTTCCTACACCCTGCCTCCTCTCACCTACCCACCTAGCTTGTCCCCTAGGACATTTCTAATAGAATATCAGTTGCTCCTACCACTGTCAGTGGTTGTTGAACCTCTAGGGTGCTGAGCACTGTGTAGTCAGTTGTCCTGTGAGAACTTTATTCTTCTCCAAGTTCTTAAGAGAGGAGTCACTATTAACCCCACTTGATATGAATAACCTGAAGCATAACTGGTCTCTGGTTACCTGGTTCCATGTGATAGAGCTAGGCTGGTCCTGTGGGTGACTGTTTGTGAAGCTATGATGCCCATAACCTATGTCCTTCTAATCAGTGAAGTTCATGGATGCATTTCTGGATCCCTGGTGGCCAACATGCATTTAGAAATGGCTCAGAGTCTTTCCCACAGTCTTCACTACAAACAGTCCATCACCAATTCCTCTAGTGGTCTCCAGGCCCTACCCCCTGACTTCATTCTTGTGACCAGCCTGTCACCTTATGTGCTTAAGGAGGGTTGACATGAAGTGGGACTGGGAAGATGTCGGTGCCCCTCACAGCAGTCGGTCATCTGGGAAGGACACTTGAGGATCCTCTGTAGAAGGCTAAGGTATCAAACTCAGGAAGAAACTCGGGTAGAAAGAGATTTGGGGAAGACTCTGAAGTAAGGACAGAATGGAAATAATAATCATGATGATGTGTAATCATGTCGAGGGAAAGGGGACTGTGATCCAAAAGGAGGATCGGCATGTATACCACCCAGGACCACACGCACAGCTCAACACATGCTAGAAACCCATTACTGAGCACAGGGTATGATGGGGAATGAGAATGTTAGACCTCAAAACCATTGTGTATGCCGCAACTTGTATGGGCTTGGGAGCAAGTATCTGAGAGACAGCTGTTAGTCAGACAGTGCCATTGAGTCTGCTCCAGCTCCTCAGAGCCATGAGCTTGGTGTTATTTGCTGGGTTCCAGGGCCTATTGTGTGCAGCCAGGGCCAACTGATACCTTTCAGCTATCTCCTAGTCATCACGAGCCTCAAAACCTAGAGCCCATACTCCCTGTGTTCCATCATCGACAGCAATCATCATGGCACAAGCCCTTCCCAAAGACATGTGCCAGAGATGGAGACCATGGCCCCTAGAACAAAGGTGCACATGTATAGATGTGGGTATGAGTGGGTGTATGCACCCATACATGTACACATGAGAGAACACAAGCACATATGTACATGGTCATGTGTGTAGAACCAAGCTCATTTCCAGGAAAGAGAGGTACACTCCTCAGTGCTGACCCCACACTCAACACACACAGAGCTTTTATTCCTCACCTGAGAGCAGGCTCCAAGTTCAGAGCAAGGCCATGAAGGAATAAACCTTTAATTCAGTGAGAAATAAAGAAACAGATCTCTAACTAAAATTAGAATAACATTTGCTCTCCCTTAGGTTGTCTCAACAACTGTCAACTCATAAAGGTTTTGGCTCATAGTGTTTCATGTGCTCCTGACGTGAGAGTCTAACTCTACATGGGGTAAGTGCTAGATATCTTCCAGATTTATTGACATTTCCACAGGAGTTTTGTTTTTAATAGTATATTTTCTAAAGCCAATATGATCAGTGGCCTTTTTCCCTACAAAATATGTGTGCATGTCTCTGTGTGTGTGTGTGTGTGTGTGTGTGTGTGTGTGTGCATTTGTATATGTGTGTGTACATCTGTGTGTTTGCATGCACATGCATCTGTGTGTGCATGTGTTTGGGTACAGTCATGTGCATGTGTGTACATGTACATCAGCATACTTATATTTCTGCATATCCAGATTCTCTTGACACAGGACACCATGAGCAGAGTTAGGGATTGAAAGAACCTGCAATTTAGTTATAGAAATAAGGCACTCCTGAGGAAGGAGAGATCTTCAACCTTATCGCTAACCGACCATTTATAAATGTAAACAAAGCGCACTCTGGCCACAGAGGATGCAAGCAGATAGCACAGGACATGGTAGTAGAGTCTGGGAGGCGGGACTTCCTGAGAAGATCACTGTTCAGGGAGGTTACCATCACAGCGACAACCACATGGGTCATCCAGAGCTGGGAAAGGGCTTGGCTCTGACCCTGGAGTCTGGAAAGCACGGCTACGGGGGCAGACAGCTGACAGAACAGCACAAGCTTGTGAGTGTGAAGCTGTCTAAGCGTGAAGCTGTCAGTGTAGACCGTGTGGAGGCTAGAAGGGACTACTCAGATATGCTGGGGTTCAAACACTTCCAGAAGTCTCCCCACAGACATGCAGGCTGGGTAGAACTCAGGCCTTAAGTGTGTTCACGTGAGGAGTACACAAGGAGATGGCTTGGAGAAGTTTCCGAAAGCCATGGGGCCATCTGAGGACATTCTCTTCAAGTTCTGCAGTGAGCAGACCCTAGCTGGAGACCCAGTACCTCATCCAATGGAACTTGATCTTAAAAATACTCAAAAGTTTAAAAAAAAAAGATAATAATAGAGATGGCAGAGCTATAGATGGGTGGAGACCAAAGGGAGTCCTCTAAGAGCACCTGAGGACAGTGAGCACCCCCATCCTTATGGCTTGGTCCTAGAGCAAGGGCAATGTTGCCCATCCACACATCCTGAAGCATTAGCAAGGGATGTGGTCGCTGGTCCTGCTAGTTCTATAGGACTTCAAACGTGATGTTAGAAAATTAGATTGAGGTTGTGTGGTTGCTTGTTTCCATTCTTTCTGCTGGCTCCCTTTCAGTCCTTTTCCCTCACCCAATACCAGAACAGGTTCCCATCTCCCCACACACACACTCCCTTCCCCGACCCCTGCCTACTTTCCCTCCCAGGTCCCTCCCTCCCTCTCTCCCTCTCTCCCTCTCTCCCTCTCTCCCTCTCTCCCTCTCT
>NC_034604.1:75919315-75923163 GCF_900095145.1 Mus pahari | reverse complement strand
TGCTGCTCACTGGCCGGCTCAGAGGCCGTGGAGGGATGCTGCTCACTGGCCGGCTCAGAGGCCGTGGAGGGATGCTGCTCACTGGCCGGCTCAGAGGCCGTGGAGGGATGCTGCTCACTGGCTGGCTCAGAGGCCGTGGAAGACTGCTACTTATTTGCTGGCTCTTTGTGGTTTGTTCATCCTGCTTTATTAGAGAACCAGGACCACTTACTGAGGCATGGCACCACACACCCTGTGCTTGGCCTTCACACATAAATCATTAATCAAACAAAAGCCCTCACAGACATGCCGAAAAGCCAGTCTGATGGAACAACTGCTCAGGCGAGTTTCCCCTTTCCCAAGCGACTTCAATATGTGCTGACCAAAACGAACCAGCACAATATTATTTCTTGGAAGTTCACTAACGTGGCTGCTGCTTACTGCATTCATTGGAGATGCATGATGGGTGGTTGGCTGAGCGTGACTGAGATGTACCAGTGCCTATGATATGTTCTGAGAATGAACAAACCATGTGAAATGCACGTGTGTGCCTATGCTCCATTGCTGGCAGCTCTGGCATGCTGCCCATCACTGGCTATCACTGAATATGCCACTAAAGACTGCACACGGTAAAATCACTCTCACAATCACACCGATTAACATACCTGTCACATAGCCCCCTTTTATTGCTGCAAGGACACTTACAATCAACTACATAGACTTCGATTAGGCAGTATCAGTTATAGTTGTTATATGGTCGCATATTGGACCCCAAAAGTGTCCTGCCCATCTTACAAGCAATGCTTGGTTCCCTTGGACCTGCATCTCCCCAAGTACCCCATTTCCCAGTCCCTGGCAGCCTTCATATACTCCCCTTTCTGAGTTTGGCCCTTTAGAATACATACACATGTGAGATTACACACACATGAGATTACACACATGTGAGATTACACACATGTGAGATTACATACATGTGAGATTGAACACACTCATACACACAAGCACACACATGAGATTGCACAGCATCTATCTTTCTGGGTTCCTCTTATTTCACTTAGCATAACATCTTGTAGGCACCTCTGTGTTGCCATGGGAACATACCTCCCTTTTATGGATGAATGATATTCAATTGTGTCCTTGCACGTATCGCACATTTTCCTTATCCATCCATCCATCAACAGACATTTGGATGGCCTCTAGATAGGCAATTGTGGTGAGCGCTGCCATGAACATAGGAATCCAGACGTGTCTTTGACTTACTGACTTCATTTCCTCGAGGTATAGGCTAAGAAGGGGGAAGATTGGCTCACCTGTAATTTATTTTGAATTTTTGGAGGAAAATAAAATACAAGATGTTCCCCCCTTGAGAGTATATACGGATTTCATTTTCTCCAACCCTGTCCTCACACTTATCATCCCTTGTCTTAGCAATCGTCGTTCTAATGTTTGTGAGGACCGTCTCACCGTGGTTTAAAGCTGTATTTCTCAAGGGACTGCGATGGCGCTCGCCTTTGGGTATACCTGATAGTGATTTGTCTTCATTGTAAAGTATCTAAATCCTTTCTCAGTTTTTGAGAGATTTTATTTTGTGTTTAACATGTGTATATAGATTGCTTGTGTGTGGGTATGTGCACACATGAGTGCGGGTGTCTGAGGGGCCAGAGAGGCCGTTGAATCCCTTGAAGCTGGAGTTACCAGGTAACTGAAAGCCGCCTTAACTGGGTCCTGGGGACTGAACTCAGGTCCTCTGCTTGAGCAGCACATGCTCTTACTAACCACTGAATCTTTTCTCTGGCCCATCCCTCTCTGTTGGCCTTTCATAAGGTGGCTTTTTGCCACTGAGTGGTCTGAGTTCATTGCTTATTTTGGATACTAACCACCTCTCATATATATTCTGAAAACACTTCCCCATTTCACAGGTTGCCTTCTCTTCTGATTTTTTTCTCTTATTCTGCAAGAGATGGGGAGTTAATGTGTGAAATCTCACTACTTTATTTTTCCTTCACGTTTCTATTTTTGTGACAAATCCCAAATGAAATGTTTACAAAGACTAAAATTAAGGAGCCCCCACACCCATTATTTTGATCTAAGGTTTTTGTGGTTACAGGTCTTTCAAGTAAGTCATTAGTCTATGTTCTGTTGATCTTAACATATTGTACTGTACAAGGTAATGGTTAAATTTTCATCTTTTGCTTGTAAGATGAGTAATACACTTTGGAGCCCAATAATGCATTCATATAGTGACTATAACTGATACTTCATAATTGAAGTCTACTTAGTTGATTCTAAGTGTTCTTGCTGCAATAAAAAGATCTCTAAGTGATATGACAGGCGTGCTAGTTAGTGTGATTCTGAGAGTGGTTAGAAAAGAGGCTATGCTTCCCTGATGAATTTAGGACTACATGTGTCCACATGTGGCTACATGTGTCCACATGTGGCCAGGCTCTCCATTCCAGCAATCTATGCTTTTATTTTTATACCAGCACCATATTGTTTTGATTCCTGTAGCTTTGTAATGTAGTCTGAAGCTGAGCAGTATGATGTCCCCAGCTTTGATCTATCTCAATATTTTTTGACAACTTCATATGAATGTGGATTTTCCACTATTTTTACAAATAATTCTATTGAAGTTTTCATAGAAATTGGATTGAAGCCACAGGGACTTGAGGCAGTGTAGACATACTTAATTCTAATGTATACATACAGGATATCTTTCCATATATTTGTAACTTATTTCTTTCATCAACATGACACTTTGTAGTTTGCAGAGCTTACAATTGCTTAGCTAAACTTATTCCTATTGATTCCACTATTTCTGATACTACAAGGTGATCATTTTCATGATTTCTTTATCAACCAATTCATTAGTAGTTTGTAGCAATGCAACTGATTTTTTTATGTTGGTGTTTGCTCCTGTGACTTTATTGAATTTATTAGTAGGGATGGGTTTGTAGAATCTCTAAGTGCTTCCACATACAGATACAATTTAACTTCTTTCCTTCTGATTTGGGTAGCTTTGATTTCTTTTTCATGACTAATTGCTTTGGCTAGGAATTCTAATGCTGCATTGAATGGAAGGTGTGGGAGTGGGCATCCTTGTTTCATCCTGACCTCAGAGAAAAAGCATCCAGCTCCTCACCATTGAGGATGTATAGCTATAGGAAAATCATATATGGATTTTCCTGTATTAAAGTGCATTACTGGTAAATATAATTTATAGCATTTTATTATGAAATTACATTGAATTTTGTCAAATGAATTACTGGCACCAACTGAGATAAACTTATGAGTTTTATCTTTTGTATGGTTAATATATTACCTTTATTAATTTATATATGTTGAACCATTTATTCTAGAAATAAATCCTCTGGTTATATATGGTCATTTTAGCATTTTGTAGAATTTCATTTGTTACTATTTTGTCAATGGTATCTGTAGCTAAATTCAACAGAGATATTGGCATGCCTTTTCTATACCGGTAGTCTCCTTATCTGAATTGAGTATAAGGCTAATTCTAATCTTATGTGATGAATTTGAAAGTGTTTAGGTTTTTGAAAAAAATGAAGAACTTAAATGCTTGAAAGAGCATTTCATGGAGAACCATGACCCTGATTTTCCTGAAAACTTATATAGTCTCCTCACTCATTAGTCATCAGTTCAGGTGTGTTTACTTCTTCATCAATAAATCTCAGGAGTTGTGTTCTTCTAGGTATCCACTATTTTATTCTAGGCTGCCCAGTTTCTTTAGCAGGAGGTTGTCTATAATAGTCTTCTCTCTCTTTCTCTCTCTCTCTCTCTCTCTCTCTCTCTCTCTCTCTCTCTCTCTCTCTCTCTTGCTCCAATATTACACATTAAGAAGGGATGTTTTA
>NC_034604.1:75914899-75919089 GCF_900095145.1 Mus pahari | reverse complement strand
TGAAATTATTTATTTGAGGGTGTTTTATCTAGCTTAGAGTTTTATTGCATAAATTTCGCTCTTAGAACTACTTTTACTGCCTCTCTCTCTCTCTCTCTCTCCCTCCCTCCCTCCCTCCCTCCCTCCCTCCCTTTCTCTTGTGTATTTCCATTTTGTCTGTTCTGAGAGATTTTGTAATTTCTTATTTTTTCCTTTTGATCCAGTAGTTGTTTGGCAATATGATGGTTAATTTCTACATATACTGAATTTTCTACCTTTTCTCCTGTTGCTGATTTTTAGTTTCATAGCATTATAGTCAGAAATCTTCAAGAATTTAGCTCTCCTTTAACTAGTTAAAACTTGTTTGTGGCCAAGCATGTGATCTATCCTGGCAAGCATTCCATGTCACTAGAGGAAAATCCATTGCACTACCTCCTACACTGCAAAATCTTACTGACAAGTTTTCCATCACTCCCTGGTGTGTGAAAGTTGCTCCTTCCTGGTTGCTGTCCAGTTCTGCTGTCTTTGATTGTTGACAATTTGATTCTTCTGTGACCTGGGGATGTCTCTGGGATGATCTTTCTTGGATTCCTTGTGCTTCATGCATCTGGATGTTCAAATGCTTCCTAGGGTTTGAGAACCTTCTTTAAATGGCATTCCTGTTTTTTCCTTGCTTTGCCATCTGGGGCTGATGGGGCAGATGCATCTCTTTCTTTGATGGTGTCCTGTAGATCTCATTAGCATGAGCTTTCCCCACTCTCATGTTCTCTTTTCCTGTGTTGTCGTCAGGATGACTAGCTTCAAAGGGTTTGCCTTCGATTTCACAGACCCTTCCTTCTGCGAGATCGATGTTGCACTTCAGCTCTCTACTGAACTGTCATTGGGTTCTTCTGCCTCAAGTTTTCTGTTCTCCAAGATTTAGTTCCCTTTATGGCTTCCAGTTTTTTGTTTGCTTCATTTTTTGTTTTGTGTGTGTGTGTGTGTGTGTGTGTGTGTGTGTGTGTGTGTTCCTATGTAGGTATACTTGTGGAAGTGATATAATACCCTGAGGCTGATCAATTTAAGCCAGTACTCACTGATTTGGCTTGCTTGGAGGATCCCCTTTCTCTGTGTTCTGAGAGCCTTCAGGAAGCCTTAGTAACGGTATTGCTAATATGAAAGAGACCACTTCCATATTTCTTTCTCAGTATGTTTGTCACTATCATATAGGAAGGCTATTGTTATTTGTATGTTAATTTTGTATACTGCTACTTTGATGAATGTAGTTATCAGCTGTCGGAACTTTCTGATAGAGTCTTACGGGTCTTTTATGTATGGGACCATAAAATAAGATCATCTGCAAATAAGAATTCTGGTGCTTTGACTTCTTCCTTTCCTATCCGCATCCCCTTTATCTCCTCCCCGTCGTGTTGCTCTGATTAAGACTTCAAGCACTAGACATCTTTGTCTTCTTGATTTTAGTGAAAATGTCTCAAGTTTCTCTCCATTTTGCATGATGTTGGCATAGTCTGGTTCTATTATTACCATGGTTATGTTGTGATGTGTCTCCTATTTCCCAAGCTTCTCCTGAAATTTTATGAAAAATAGATTCTGCCTTCCTCATCTAATGAGCTGGTCATGTGGCCGCTGTCCTTGAATCTATTTATCTGGTGGATTCTATTCATTGATCTACATGTGTGGAAACATCCCTGCATCTCTTGAGTAGAGCTTGCTTGGTTTCAGTGAGTGATCTTTTTAATGAGTTCTGAGCTCTGTTTGTAAGCATTTTATTGAGGACTTTTGTCTCTATGTTCATCAAGAAGATCAGCCTATGGTTTTCCTCTTGCTTTGTCTTCATCTGCTTTAAGTATCACTGTAATGCTGGCTTCATAAGTGGAGTTTGGAAGCAAGCTCTTCCTTCTATTTTATGTAATATTTTTAGAATTATGGTGTTGGTTCTTTAAAGGTAGAATTCTACAGTAAATCCAGCTGGGCCTATTTTGTTTTGGTTGAGAGTGTAGGGATAATCTCATATGTGCTATGTAAAACTATCACCTGTCAGTAAAGAGCTGAACAGCCTATAACAGGGAAGGAGGTTGTGGGTGGGAGTTCTGGGGAGAGAGAGAATTCTGGGAAAGATTCCAGTTTGAGAGAGATTTGCCATCTGGACTCAGAGGATGTCAGACATGAAACTGAAGAGAGGTCACCAGCCATGCGGCAGACATAGACTAGTACGAATGAGTTAACTGAGTTATGATCCTAGATTAAGGCCTAGGCAGTTATTAATAAATAATAAGCTCTGGGTTGTTATTCTGGAAGACAGATGTAGAAAAGCCCGACCAGGTCCACGAGAGGGTGTTAGGGTTCGGAGGTTTGTTTGTTTTTTTTTTTGTTGTTGTTGTTGTTTTGATTGTTGATTCAATCTCCTTACTCATGATGGTTTTATTTATATTTTTAATCTCTTCTTTGTTTGACTTTGGTATACCACACACATTCATCCACCTCTTTCAGATTTTCAGCTGGCAGAATAAGGCTTTGATGTACATCCTCGCAATTTTTTGGATTTCATTGATACCTGCAACATTATCTCCACTTTCATCTCCAGTTCTATCAGTTTGAGTTTCTTCCTTTTATTTAATTTAACTAAGAGTTTTTAATCTTGTTAACCTATTCAAAGAACCATCACTTCATTACATTGCTTCTCTGTGTTGATTTTTGTTTGTTTTTATCTCATTAATTCCTGCTCTGCTCTTGATTATTTCTCCCTATCTCATCTCATTAATTCCTGCTCTGCTCTTAACTACTTCTCCCTGTCTACTGTTCTGAGGTGTGGGTCATACTTGTTTTCCCAAGGTCCCTAGGCACATCATTGCGTTGTCTGTTTGGGTTCTGTCCAGCTATTTGATGCCAGCACTTAGTGTGATATCTGCTCATTTTCATTCATTCCTAGGAGTTCTTAACTGTCTGAATTTCTGCAGTGAACCCTTCCTCATTCAGAGCATGCTGTGCATTCTCCACAGATGTGCTTCCTATGGTTTCTCTTGCTACTGACATCTCGCTTTACTCCACTGGAGCCAGATAAGGTACTGGGAATTATTTCAGTTTTCCTCCGAATTATATCTTTAACCGTTTTGTTGGGGCAATCTATCCATTGGTAAAAGTAGGGTACTGAGGTCATCTAATTGTGATGTGTTGGGGTTAATCTAGGCTTTACATCTAAAAGTTGTTTAACAAAGTCCCATACATATGAATTTGGTGCATATATGATTAGTGTGTAAAAGTCTTCTTGGCCAGTTGTTCCCTTGATCAAATGAAGGACCTTCTCTATCCCCTCTGCTTAATTTGGGTTTGAAGTCTTTTTTGTTGGGTATTAAAGTACTAACTAGGGCTTGTTTGCTCCATTTGCTTGGAGCATTTTTACACATTCTTTTACTCTAAAGTGTGTTCTATCTTTAATTGTGAGGTGTATTTCTGGGAGACAGCAAATGGTAAAACTTCTTTTCTTTTTAATCCTGTGTTTTTTTGATTCAAACACTTGATACCATTGATGCTTAAAGTCACTATTAAAAGGTATGTAGATTTCTGTCATTTTGTTCAGGTTTGTTCTTTATTTATAATCCTCTTTTGTTTAATCATTGCTACACACACACATAGACACACACAATACTATATATATATATATATATATATATATATATATATATATAGAGAGAGAGAGAGAGAGAGAGAGAGAGAGAGAGAGAGAGAGAGAGACATACCCTCACCTCTTGAATGTCATTACTCCTTTTCTTGAGTTCAACTCAAAGCATTCCTTCAAATGTCTTCTCCAGGACTGGCTTGGTGATGATAAATTTCCTTAACCTGCCTTTATCATGGAAATATCTTTTCTCCTCATTAGTTTTGCTTGGAAGGTAGTTTGGGTTGGCATCTGTGGTCTTTCTGAACTTGTAGAATATTGGTTTAAGCCCCTCTGGCTTTAGTCTCTGTTGTAACATCAGCCCTGCTTATTTAGTGTTCTACATGCCTGCTGCATGAGGATCAGCATCTCTTCCTCTGGGTTTGCAAACTTTTTTCTTCTATGATTTTGATTGAAATGTTTGTATGTCTTTGACCTAAATCATCTCTTCTTCTTCTCCTTCTTCTTCTTCTTCTCTTCTTCTTCTTCTTCTTCTTCTTCTTCTTCTTCTTCTTCTTCTTCTTCTTCTTCTTCTTCTTCTTCTTCTTCTTCTTCT
>NC_034604.1:75896319-75914870 GCF_900095145.1 Mus pahari | reverse complement strand
CTCCTCCTCCTCCTCCTCCTCCCCCTCCTCCTTCTCTTATGATTCATAGGATCGGTCTTTTTGTCACAGAGCTCCTACACATTCCCTTCTTGAGTTTTACCTTAGATTTAACACTTTCCTTGACAGATTGCCCTAATTTCTCTGCCCTGTTTTCAAGCCCTAATATTGTCTCTTCCATTTGATCCATAATGTCGGTGACGCCTCCCATCACGTTTTGTATTTGATATACTAAATATTTCATTTTAAGTTTTATTTCATTTTGGGATTTCTCAGAAGTTTTATGCATTAAATTTTATTTTCATATCTTTAGTTGTTTTCCTTATTTCCTTCCACTATTTGTTTTTGTGTTCTTCTTTTTAAATAAGTTCTAATTATTTTATTTATTTACATCCCAAATGTTGCTCCCACTCCTGGTCCTCCTCCCAGAGTTCTTCAACCCATCCCTCCTCCCCTTTGCCTCTGAGAGGGTGCTCACTGCATCCTCCTTCTATAGGGCATCAAGTCTGCACAGGATTAGGTGCATCTTCTCTCCCACCAAATCCAGACCAGGCATTCATTCAGTCATCTGCTACGCATGTGCTGGGACCTCACACCAGCCCATGTATTCTCTGGTTGGTGGTTTAGTCTCTGGAAGCTCCCCAGGATCTAGGTTAGTTGAGACTATTGATCTTCCTATGGTGTTCCCATCCCCTTCAGCTCCTTCAATCCTTCTCCTAACTCTTCCATAAGGGTCCCCCCCAACCTCCGCTTCAGTCCAGTGGTTGGCTCTAGGTATCTGCATCTGTCCTAGTCATTTGCTGGTAGGGCCTCTCTCAAAGGGCAGCCATGCTAGGCTCCTGTCTATACACCCAACATATCATTAATAATACTGTCAGGATTTGGAGGCCCGGCCATGGAATGGTGTCCTTCAGTCAGGGATTTATTCATATATTTGTTGAGTTCCTTAGACGTTTACTAACTGCTTTGTTGAGATCATTGTCTTGTGTTTAGTCAGAGTTGCTTTTCTCATGGAACATCACTATGTCAGTACTGATTCTTGGACTGGATATGTTATGATGGGTAACCTGAAGTAGATCTATTATTTTGGGTATTTATGCTGTTTGTGTTTGTACAATGAGCCTTGGCATCTGGACTTCTGCCTCTGCTACTGGTTTTATACGGATGTTCGTCCCACCTTTCTTGCATGGATATTTGGATCTCTGTTTCCTATTACCCCAGCTTGTCAGGATTTGTCACAACTCATTTTCTTCCTTTAGGTTCCCATCTAGCAGGACTTTCTCTAGGATTGCAATCCAGTAGGGTCAGAGCAAGGTCACATGGCTACTTCTGGGTCTACACTAGAACCTAAAATCAGAGGGCCTTTTGGGGAAAACTAAGACTGCTGTGGCTACTGCATGGGTTAGTATTGAGTCAAGGATCTCACTTAAGAGTCCAGATTGAACCAGAGAAGGAAGGTCTATTACCAGGTGGACAGATTGATGTTGATTCCACTAGATCACCGGCCATCCCCCTGGGTAAGTAGGTAATATTCAGACACCACAGCTAAGAAAGACCAGAGTACCACATCAGGGTCCGTAGCATTTTCAGAGTTAATGGACCTGCCTCTAGAACGTAGATGGCCAAACGCCCTGATAGGTGCCTGAGTGAGCAGGGCTTCTGGACTATATCTGAGTGGAGCTGGAGACACGTGAGAGGACTATTTCAGGCTCCCAGGCAGGCCCACGGCAGGGCTTGCCTCCTGGGACATGGGAAGCTCTGTCCCTTGCAGAGGCCATGGATGGATAGAACTTCAGTGACCACAGTGAGAGGCACTAGAGCCAAATCATCAGCCGTAGCCAAGGGGAAGCTCCTCAGACCTGTTTGCTGAGGCACAGTGAAGCGTAACTCCTCCCCAGTCCCTTAGTCAGTTAAGTCTGTGGCAGCATCAACGTCAAATGAGGTTGCAGCCGAGACCATAGATGATGAGGGATTCTTCTTATTCAGAGGGCACAGTCAGGGCACCAAGCTATCTTCTCAGAGGGACCGCCATGCTTGTAGACTCCAATGGTTGTTCACAAATTCCATCCAGGTTCTAGTGTCCTGCAGAGTTATATTTTTGTTCATGGTAGCTGCCAGCATACCGTTGGTGAGGGGAAAATGGGCAGATGATCACTTCTTTTATTGTGCCAATGTCACTGTCCCCAAGGGAGCAATCTTAATATTGAAAGATTTATTACAGAACATGGGGGGGGAGAAAACTGGTTATCAACAAAAAATTTCCATACATACATGGAAATGAAAATAGCAAATTTATGAAAATTGAGCCTCACAAATGATGAGAGAGAGAGAGAGAGAGAGAGAGAGAGAGAGAGAGAGAGAGAGAGAGGTACTACGCTTCATCTTCCTCATTGGAATTAGGGATGGCTTTCATTTCTCTGTAAGATATTTCTCTATAAGATAGTCCTGTGTTTCAAACTTTCTACAATGGTAGTATTATTGTTGAAGCCATCAGTTTAACGGGGGGGGGGGGGAGATGGTGTTTCTTTAGGGGGGGTTACTGCAGATCTGGTAACACAGCAGGCAGTGCCAGATACACTTAGCAAAACACTATGGGGAATGAAATATGACATTTCCCCAAATCCCCATGTCCTAATAGGAGGAAAACAGATTAGGCCTTCATCAGTAAGTGTACACAGAACACACACACACAAGCATCCTTGCTGAAGAAAACTCAATGTCGCTTTAAAATTTATAGAATTAAGTTAGGTATTGTGGCCTATGTCTGTAATCCCATCACTTGGAAGGAGACAGGAGGATTGTCATGAGTTAAAGAGCAGCCTGGGCTACAGAGTGAGATCCTGTCTCAATAAATTAACTAATTACTTAAGTTTATAGACTCGAAGTCACTAAAGTGTCTACATATTGCTGGAGGGTTTGCCTGTGCCATCTGTAAAGTCAGCCCGAGCCTGTTCTGCCATCTTTACTCGGGACCTTAACTTTAAATTTCCTACAGCAACCAAGATCAGAGGCAAGGCCACAGAACCCAGCCCACGCATGACGAGCATCTCTGCCAGCACAATGTTTCTTCTGGCTTTCGGCCAGGAGCGGAGGCGGGAGCTCAAGCAGGACTTCCTGCCTTCACCCAGAATTTGCAGGCTTTTTTGAGGTGGGCGCAGATGTTGCAGCTCCTTACTTAGAAATTGTTTGACCCAACAAAAAGAATCCTGAAGCTTACTTTCAGAGAAGGAAAAAGAGATGGCGTATGTACACGCTCTCCACTGCCTATCTAGAGACAAAGAGACAGAGCATGTGCATGCCATTCACTGCCCATCTAGAGACAGAGACAGCGCATGTGCACACCATCCACTGCCCATCTACAGAGACAGCGCATGTGCACACCATCCCTTGCCCATCTACAGAGACAGCGCATGTGCACGCCATCCACTGCCCATCCAAGCACAAAGAACATACTGCTCCTATTTCAGCTTCCATGCGCCACTACAGGAGCATGAACTGTGTTCTCTCTGAAACTCGAACTTCAGAACAATTCCCTGTATCTCGGAGCAGATGGCCGGGTATCTTCTAAACCAGAGACAGCTGCGGCCAGCACGTTCCCCAGGGCAGAAAACGCGAGGGACTTTTCATGTTAAGACCTGGTTTAACTCTCCTGAAATTAAATCCTCGCACGTGGAGGGGTGCATATGACACTGGGTTTGGCATTGTTCAAATACCCACCTGACTGGTTTGTGGGCAAAAATGTATTTCTACATCCTTTGCAAAATCCAAAAGTAAAAAAAAAAAAAGTTTGTTCTGTATAGGCCTTAAAACTTCTTTAGAAGTTTAGAAGTGAGGAAAAAAGGAGAGATGGATCTCAGCAGAGAAACAAGTTCATTTTTAAAAGAACGAAAGTGGTCTGGCAAGAAGGCTCAGAAGACACATGCTCTGCGCCAAGCCTGATAACCTGAATTCTACCCTTGGGACCCATAGGATGGAAGAACAGACTGAGTCCTGATTGAAAAGAGAAATAAAAGTCTAAAAACTCAACAGAGTTGTTTAAATAGTAAAATAGATAATAAGATGGAAGAAAGAGAGAGTAAAATAAATGAAAAGACAGGAAAGTTATTCAAAGAGGAAATAGAGGAGGAGTCAGAGGGAGTGAAGGAGCATCTCAGAGGCTTAAGGCCAATAGCAAACAGGAGGCCAACATTTGTATTATATATCATACTATTTCCAAAGATGAAGGGAAACTGGGGCTGAAAGCACACAAGCAAACTGTGCAGGAAAATTCCCAATATGGTGATTACTACACAGGCAGACTTTAGTGATTGGGCAAGAGAGAACAGGAGGAAGCCAGGGAAGGCCGTGCCAGGCATACTGTGGTTGAGTTATCGAATGCCGGGGACGAAGGAGCACTGCCGAGGGAGCACTACTTAGAGGGAGCAGTGCTAAGAGGGAGCACTGCTGTGTATCACAGGGCTCCTGATGTCCCATCACAGTGAGATTCTCAGCAATATCTACGAAGACTGATAAAGGGCATAGCATCTTTTTTTTTTTTTTTTTTTTTTTTTTTTTTTTGTATTTTCCAAATCCTGTAAGGAAAGAAACACCAGACTTCAAACTATCCTTTACAAATTGGGGCAGGGCAGGGGATGCCTGGCTCCAAGAGAACCCTTAAATCACAGCTAAAACCAACCCCTTTTTGAAAACTTTGATACTTTGAGGTTCACATCATGCACCCCAATCCCACTCATCTCCCTGTTCATATCCACCCTCTGTCCTTGCAACCTCCCCACAAAAGAAAATAAAATAGGATATAATAATAAAATAATAAATAATAAAATAATAATAGTTAATAATTAATAATAATCTTGTTGTGGAAGCAGTGTTTCCTCTGACCACACATCTTTACCTGCAAAGGTTCATTACAATGAATCATTGGTCTAGCTTAAAGCCTCTGGCTTCTGCTACACTGGATTCTCACCAGGACTCCTCTTGGATACCCTAATGTTCCCCTGTGTCCTGCAGACCCTGGAGCTTTGGCCCTTTCACACACTCCAGCAGATGATACATGAGGTAGATGTTGGGGTGGACCAACTCAAAACCCTGGATCTGAGAATCTGAGAGGTAGCCGAGTTGGTCCTCCCACCAGCTCTTCCACAACCCCTTCCAGCACAGTGAGCTCTCCAGCACTGCCCCTGACTGGCTCACCCAATGCTGGCAATGTAGGGTCAGCTCCCCTGCTCTCATACCCTTGAGGCCAGCTTGCCAGTATCTTTACCACCATGGCCAGCTCTTCTGTGCTTCCCAGGCAAGGTGCAGGGTCCGCTCTTCTGAGTGTTGCAACCCGTGAGGGGCGGGGCCCTCTCTCCTGTTCTCATGACCCGAGGGCCAGCTGTTGCTCCTGCCATAGGCCATGAGGGGTGAGGGGATACAGAATCTCTCTCACACACAGCACCCCACAGCAGACATGGGGCAGGGCCAGCTCCGCCAAGGTCATACCGTCCGTACCAGCTTACCCAAGCCCTTGCTATCAGAGCCAGCTCTATGGCTGACAGAGAGGGTTCAGAGGTTAGGAGCACTGGCTGCTCTTTGAGGGGATCCAGCACCCACACAGTGCCTCACAACCTTCTGTAACTCTAATTCTTGGGTACCCAGCACCCTCTGTCCTCTAAGGGTACCACACATGCATGTGGTACACAGACATGCATGCAGACAAGACGCCTATATACATAACATAATGTTTTAACTTTTAAAACTTCATGAATATAGGGAAGCCAGACATCAAAGCACACAATTTGCAACAAACTCAAGAAAAATGAAATACCTTGTCATAAATGTAACAGAGCATGCATAGGATCCACATGCTGGAAACTTTTAATCACACTTGTAAGAAATCAAAGAAGATTTAACACATGTACAATAAGATTCAACACTGCAAGATGTCAACCTTCCCTAAATGCTCTCCATTCTTAAAGCTGTTCCCACCAAAGCAGGGCTTCTTGCCGACACAAGCAAGTTCATTTGCTTTAGAAAGCTGAAAACATTTTTTTTAAATGATAAGGTGAGCTGGAGAGATGGCACAGCAGTTAAGAGCACTAGCTGCTCTTCCAGAGGTCCTGAGTTCAATTCCCAGCAACCACATGGTGGCTCACAACAATCTGTAGTGGGATCTGATGCCCTCTTCTGGTGTGCCTGAAAACAGTAACGGTGTACTCATATATAAAATAGATAAATCTTTAAAAAATGGTAAGGTATGATAAACTATGCCATGCAACATCAAGGCTTGTTCTCTGATTCCAATAGTGAAGGCAGTATGGTGTTCACAGAGGGATATAGACACACAGATCAATCAGATAAAACAGAGAACCCATAAACAGATGTACACGTAAGCCCAAGGATTTATTTAATCTTTACTAGTGGTGTGTATATGTGTGCAAGTGTGCACACGTGTGTACATGTACATATGTGTGGGGGTCAGAGGACAGCCTGTGGGTGTTGGATCTCTCCCTCTACCATGTGAGCCCCAGGGATCGACTCTTTGATTCATCAAGCTTGACAGCAAGATCGTTTCTCTTACTGAGCCATCTCGTGGTCCCTCCACTTTTTTGTTTGTTAGCTTGCTTGTTTGTTTATTTGTCCATGAGCCAGAAATAAAACTCAGAGACTTGTACAAGTCAGATAAGCCATCGGCTACTGAGCTACAGCCCCACCCCAAGCCCAGGGTGTCTTCGCAAAGATACAAAGGCATTTGATTGAAAGGAGAGACTTTCAAATAAATTCTCAAAATAAGTATATATATATATATATATATATATATATATATATATATATATATATATATATACATATATCTCCATAGACAAAATAAATCTCAACTTAGACCTTATAAAAAAACAAAACTCACTCAAAACAAACCACAGACGTAAAAGTAAAACATAAATCTAAAACGCTTTTAGGGAAAAAAAGAAAGAAAATACATGCTGAGTTTTTTGGATTTAAAGCTAGGTTCTTAGATTTAACAAGAAAGCACAATCCATTGAGCAAGAACTTGGCAAATGACACTTTATCAAAAAGTGAAGTTCGATCTGTGAAAGCTACTGGGAGGAGGATGTGCTGACCACCAGCACAATGGAGTCTTTGCAAACTGCTTCAGAGTCTGGGCTCTAGACACCAAGAGCTTTCAAAAGTCAACAGTAATGTCCTGGGGAGAATGGAGTAAAGGCATGGACAGATGTGTCTCCCACAAGGCCACGTAGATGGCATGTGACACAGGGAAAGGTGTCCAACAGCCTGGGAAACTAGGACGTGAAAATTTGAGGCACCGACTGCCTTTGTGTTTTCCAGAGTGGCTAAAATAAAGGTTGGAAACACTTGGGTATGGAGAGCATACGGAAGTAGACCACGCACGTCGCTGGCAGGAACGTGAAAGGTACAGGGGCTCTGGAAAACAGTTCAGCAGTTCCTAATAAAACTAAACAGACAATTACCACACGATCCAGAGACTGTGTTGCTTGGCATTTATCCCAGATAAATGAAAGGTTGTTCAAACAGAAATTTCTATAAGAATGTTCACAGCAGCTTTCTACAGAATAGCCAAAACCTACTCAGGCACCTTCAGTGAGTGTATGGTTGGTCATTCGAGACAATCCATGAAATACTACCCAGCCATAAACATTACAGCGAGTGCGTGATTTGAGCAAAGACTTGCATGTATGTTTCTTAGAGCAAAAAAGCCAACCGCAAGGCTATCCGTGGCTCTCATGCCATTGTGCATTTGAGAAGCAACAAAATCACAGATGTGGAGAGCGCATGAGTAGTTGTCAGGTGTCGAGCACAATGACAGGGGAGCAGGCAGTGATGTGGGCTGTGATGGAACCAGGCTGAGGTTTGATTGTAGTGACCTTCAAAGAAATCACACATGTGCAAATGAGTGTGAGTGAAGCAAGAGCTATCAAACGTGCCCGCCCTGCCTGCTGTGCTAGTGCCCTAGAAGTGCACACGCTGCCTGCTGTCCCGGTTTACTAGACTTTTCACAAGAAGCATATGAAAAGAAAAAGGACCACTCTACCCTCATTCTCCTTTTGGGGAGTGTCGATGTGTGTGAAGTCCATGGACTTCGGATATTCATGTGTGTCAGGATGCACATCTGTGTGTGTAAAATCTTCCTCATTTGATCTTCACTTTAATCACTGAGGCACAATCTCTCCCTGGCCCCAGAGCTCACCAGTTTGGCAGTCTAGCTAGGTGTTCTGAGCCAGGGCTGCCCTTTCTCTGCCTCCTGAGAACTGGGGTTGGAGGTTGGGTGTCACATACCTCACACATTTTTCATGGGACTGCTGGGGACCTGAACTCCAATTCTCGTGCTTGAGCAGTGTGCTGCCTAATTTTATATCAACTTTATACTTTTATATCATGCAGCCTATAGCCATCTGAGAAGAGGGAACCTCAAATTAAAAAAAAAAAAAAATCCAGAGCTATACAGAGAAACCCTGTCTCGAAAAACCAAAAAAAAAAAAAAAAAATCCCTCCATGAGATCCGGCTCTACAGAAGCCTGCAGGGCATTTTCTTACTAGTGATTAATGGGGGAGAGCCCAGTCCACTGTGGGTGACTTCATTCCTAAGCTGGTGGTCTTGAGTTCGTTAAGAAAGCAGGTTGAGCAAGCCATAATGAACAAGCCAGTAAGCAGAACCCACAATGGTCTCTACACTAGGTCTTGCCCCCTGGTTCCTGGACTTTCTGAGTTCCTGCCCTGCCTTCCTTCAGTGATGGGTTATGATGTTGAAGTGTGAGCCAAATAAATCCTTTCCTCCCTCACTTGCTTTTGGTCATATTTCATCATAACAATAGTAAACTAGCTAGAATACACAGCAAGCCCTTATCCACTGACCTGTCTCCCCAGTCTCCTGCCCTCATGCATGGACTGTTATTTTAAAAATAACAGTCCATGCATGAGGGCAGGAGTGTTTAAAGAGCAAGAGAGAAGAGATGGAGAGTCTGGAACTAAGGTCATAGAAGCAAAAAGACTTCAGAAGATAAAGGAAGTCATAGTGTGGGATCTTGGTTAATCAGGACTTGGAATTAAATGGGAGGAGAACCAAGCATGGAGCTCATTTTACAGGCCAGCAAAGGGATGCCAGTGGGACTGCTCCTGAGAGATAGACATGCACACAGCATGTGGGAGCATGTATCATGAATTCTGTTGGCCACAGAGAGGCAGGATCCTCAAGCCCAAGTCTGTCTGTCATTTACAGTGAGTGGCACAGGCTTCTCAGAGTGGCACACTCACAATTGAAGCCAGGTATATTTTCATGCATCTCCCCAATGCCCTCCTACAGCCTCCCTGTCAATCACTCAGCTCTTATTTCCACCCCCTCAACACTCCTTCAGTGGCCCCCGCTGTCAATCACATGCCCTACCCAAGTGCGCACTACCAGCCTGGGCCTCAGAAACGTATCAGGCATAGGAGATACCAGTAAATGATGTTTGACTGTGAACTGAATAACTAAGGATCTCATCATAAAAGAATATTGAGGGGGAGGAAGCCGAAGGAAGAACAAGGAGGGGGGAGGAAGGAAGAATGGAAGGAAGATGTCATCTACAACAGTATCTTCAACATTTTATTGATTCTTTGTGAGGTTCACATCATGCACCCCAATCCCACTCATCTCCCAGTCCCTTCATATCCACCCTCTGCCCTTCTAACCTCCGCACGCACAAAAGAATAGAAGAGAGAATTCAAAAATGATCTTGTCATGGAAGCTGTAGTGTGTCACAGCGTGTCACACAGTGTACCCTTCTGTCCACACATTTTTACTTGCAAATGTTCATCAGTGAGTCATTGGTCTGGTTCGAGGCCTCTGGCCTCTGCTACATCATCAATACTGGGTCCTCGCCTCCTCTCGGGTATCCTGTTGTTGCCCTGGGGACCCTGCAGCTTGGATCTGCAGGACTGGCCCTTTCACACACTCCACAGTTCTTAGATGAGGTAGATGTTGGGGTGGGTCAACTCCGACAAGGACTGGGGCCTGGGTGGTGGCTGAGTTGGTCTTCATGCCAGCTCTTCTGCACTGACATCACTAGGGCATCTTCATCATTGCCCTGGCTGGCTCACTCAGTGCTGTAGCTAGCAAGGGGCGGGGCCTGCTCTCCTGTTCTCATGTCCTCGGGGATGGCTCACCAGCACCCACAACATCAGGACCAGCTCTACTGCAGTCGAGGTACAGCACTCATTCTCCAAGTGCTGCGCCAGTGAGGGACGGGACCTGCTCTGCACAGCCCTTGGACATCTCTGTGGTCCCGGGTAGCAGCCCAGATCAGGGATGTCCTCATGGTCTTCACTGGTAGTATGAGCCACAGATATTGACACTGACTCCTGCTGCTGCATGGACTCAGACATGGCCCCCAGCAGCAACAAGACCTAAGACTTTACCATGGCCTTGGGGGGGGGGCAGGGGGCAGGCAGGGAAGGCTGTTCACAGCAGACTGTTCCTCTCCACCTTCACGTCTCCAGTACCACCACTCTTTATAGTGCTCAAACTGTTCTGTTTCTCTCTCTCCCAACTGTCCACCACTTGCATACTATAGTGGCTCCTGCTGCAGGACACCTCTGGGTGTCCTCCTCTGCCTGCCTACACTGCATGGCGTGGTGGTTGGTGGGCTTCTGGTATTTTCTACTTCTCTCCACCATGTGGCATGACAGCAGGTGGTGTCTACAGCCTGTCCACGTTGCATGGCAGCAGGCTGGCTTCCAGTGTCTTCCATTGCTCCCGCTGCGTTGCATATCAAGGTGTGTCTCTGGGTGTTCTCTACCTGCCCATGCTACATAGCCATAGAACAGCAATTTATAAAGGTCGGTGTGATGGCACGTGTTAATTATAAAGTTGACAGAATCAAAAATCATCTGAAAGGCCTCTGGACAGGTCTTCTGGAGTTGTCTTGGTCAAGTTAACTGAGATGAGATGACTTGCCCCCTATGGGTGGCACCCTTCCTTAGACTTGCCCACTGTGGGTGGCACACTTCCTTAGGCAGAGAATCTGTAGAAGAGAGTAGAATTCAAATTGAGCACTTCCATGCAGGTGCTCTTCACACTTCTGGATCTTTGATACAATGTGACCAGCTCATTTGAGCCCCTGCTGTTGTGCCTCCACACCCATGGCAGCTGAATATAACTTGGAACGGCATCTTAGTCAGGGTTTACTGCTATAAACAGACACCATGACCAAGGCAACTCTTATAAAGGACAACATTTAAGTGGGGCTGACTTGCAGGTTCAAAGGTTCAGTTCATTATCATCAAGGCAGGAACATGGAAGCATCCAGCCAGGCATGGTACAGGAGGAGCTGAGAGTTCTACATCTTCATCTGAAGGCTGCTAGCAGAATAGTGGCTCCTAGGCAGCAGCTAGGACAAGGATATGAAAGCCACACCCACAAAGCCACACCTCCCAACAATGCCACTCCCTGGACCAAGCATGTACAAACCATCACAAACCATGAGCTAAATAATTCCTTTGACCCTTAAGTGCCTTTGTCAGGGAATTTTACCACAGCAACAGAAAGGAAACTAAGGCAGCCAGGAATGAAGCAAGGAGGGCAGGAGCCAAGGCACAGACAAGGGGAGACAGCTGCACCCAGAGATGTCTGGTGGTAAAATCACCTATTGAAATAATTTCATGGGGAGATTCTGTCCCACTCTATCCCATCTAGCTCCCAAATAAGAAACATAGAAACCAGTATTTTATTTACTAGCTGCTGTCATGGTGCTGGGCAGGTTCTGAGCTATTCTAACCTACATCCCAGCATTAGGCCCCAGTGCTCCTTGCAGCTTGAGTGTTACCCAGCTTGCTCTGTTTCATGTGTACCCTCAGGGAGAACTGCTCTCGGGCATTAGCTCCTGGTCCATCCTGCCTCGTGGTGAGGTCCTCTCTCCTCTTTCCTCTTCATGGTCCCTACCTGAGACCTCCCCCCAACCCATTTAATCTCAAGTCCTGCCTTCCTCTCATACCTGCCCAGTCACAGGCTCCCGCCTTTTTCGGTCCAACCAGAGATTATTGGAGAGCATTCTTTACAGCACACTGATCAACACAATGCCCATATCCAGACTGCAACCTGATCATGGGACCCAGGTTTCAGCATCTGAATACACAGTGCACAAGACCAACCCCAACAACCCCGTGGGTTAGAGTTGCTAACCATTGGAAGTTTGGGTTGGTGGGATGGGCACTGAAGAGCTAAGATCAGCTGTCAAGGAAAGGAGAAAGATGGAGGTTATATGCTAATGAAGGATGTAATAGGGAGAGCTCGGCTGACTGGCAGAGGCTGGAGGGAGGAGCCCACAGAGAATAGAACACCAATCAGAAGGAAGGCTGGGAGCTGAAGGGAGGAGCCCACAGAGAATAGAACACCAATCAGAAGGAAGGCTGGGCTACCAATGCTCCTATTGGTTTTCTCTTCGCTGTGTTAAAATGCTGACAAGAGCAACTTAACGGAGGGTTTGTTCTTGCTCATGATGTCATGGTGCAGTTCAGGATGGTGGAGAGCAGATGGCAGCAGTGCTTGAGAGAGCCTGAAACAGAGAAGCAGCTAAGTGTCACCACTTATCCAGTCTTCACTCCATGGAGTATTATCATCCACATTTAGGTGGGTCTTCCTCCTTCAACTAAATCAATCAAGAAATTAGCTCACAGTCATGCCCAGGTTTTTGTTTTCTGTATTCCCCAAGATGATTGTAAATTCTGTCAAGTGGACAGTCGAGATTAACCATCACACTGCGTAATAATAATCTCAAGGTGACTGAAGAAGGTGAAAGGGGAAGCCAGTTCACTGTTAGTTAGAAAGAGTGAGGGGGGAAGGGATACACGGACTCCAGCAAAGCTGTGCCCTTCCCTACCGACAGCCGCTGATGTCACCACGTTTGTGGGTGATGAGCTAGCTGATGAAGAGCTAATCCAGGGAAGGCAGTCATTTTCAGCAGACTGGGGGGGGGGGGGATTATGGTACAGAGTTAGTAATGAATAATTCTATGGGGGAGGGTTCACCATGACTTGAACTGAAGGGCAGATCCAGGTCACTCAGCACACCCACAGAGTCCTGGCACCGCTGCCTAGGGAGCCTGGGACTGCTCCTCGAGTATGCCTCCTACCGTGTAGAGAGCACTTCAGGGCTCTGAACCTTGTCTAGGGCCTTGTCTGACTCCAATTCTCTGTTTCCACCATTGCCATGTCCTACAATGCTCCTAGCCTACTAACAAACGTCATTCATTGTCCCAGAACAGAAAAGATTCCAAAATCCATGTTCTCCATCATTCAGACGGAGCCTGTACCATGGCAGCCTCTGGTAACTTGGCTGATTCACTGGCCACGATACCTCATGTCCTCATCCATCACCATTATCAGCTGCATTCACAGCATTTCTTCCTTGGACAGAAAGTCTGAAATGCAAAGGGATCGTTAGGATGGGGAGAGATGAACCAGCAAGATACCAAGCCCCAAATATGTGCTTTGTTAGGGACACAAATGGAAATCTGAATCCAGGGGAGAAGGGACTCTGTCGGAACATGGTCATGTGCTCCTTTCAAAACATGAAAAATAATTTCACCCTCCAGAAAAAGAAGAAAAATGAACCTGACAGATTCATTCTCTCCTATCTTGAGGCTTCTCCTCTGAGCCTGTGCATCAAGGATCAGTCTGAACAAGCAAGGCCAGGCCGGGACTGAAGATAGCCCGGCTGCCATTGTTCCTAAGCGTGGGCACTCCTTGCCAGCCTGGGCTTGTAGCTCAAATGTGATTAAGTGGCTTGTCCCAGAAATTAAAAAAAAAAAAAAAAATCCGTTTACAGCCCAAATGCAAACAGATTCTACAGCTGCCTTCCTACAAGTCCCTTCAAATTTGGATTTTCATACCTTCTATTGTATTTCTAATCCAGAAGGGAGGGGGAGAAGAGGAGTGTATCCTGCAGTTGCTGTCTTATTGCAAATTCGCTCTTCTCTTCTGTCCATGTAGGACAGGACATGCTCAACACAGCAGGGTGGGCAGAGGTTCTCCATGCTGACCATGGACCTACAAGACCCTGGGCCATTTGCAGATTTGGAAAACAAGGCAGGGACAGGTGATCCTGAATAGAGACAGATTTCTCCATGTCACACTGGACAGTCAAACCCCTTGGGTACCTGCTGTCACCTGTTTGCCTTTAGGGTAGGTTTACTGTATACATAAACCTCGACCTCGATGTGGGGAAGCCAGACTCGGCAGATGTCCTGTTAATGTGTGCTGGATGCTTCCCCAGGTCACTGCAGAGGAGAACCCCTCCCTCCCACCTCAGTCTCAGACACAAATGGGCTGCAGGAGAGGATGAAACAATTTCTTAGTTTGCTGCACAATTACCACCATTTACAACCCTCGCCCTGGAATATTAAGTCTAAGCAGACGTTTTCCAATTTACAGACTAATTTATATAAATATTCATCATTTCATTATACCGTTGGTGAATCGCCTTCTTAGAAAAACTTTTAAGTCTGAACCGTGGAGAAAAGACCAAAAGGAGAATAAAGATGCCCAGCAGTTCTGAGTTCCTTCTGCTGTGTGTAGGGACTGAACTTGGCTCCCAGAGCCCACGTCAAGTGACTCACAGCCACCTATAACTCCAGACCTGTAGGCTCCAACTCTACCTCTGGCTTCCACAGACACTTGCAGTAAAATGCACACACTCACACAGGTTTGTATATGTCATTTTAAAATAAAAATAAAATAGTCTTATTTCTGTATTCATTTAATTTCTTTAATTTTTTATACATTAATTAAAATATAATGGCATGATCTTCCCCATTCCCTTTTGGAAATCAGTATGGAGAGTCCTTTAAAAAGAAAAAAAAACTAAAAATAAATTATTTATTAAAAATTCTTGACATGGAAGGGATTGGAAGGGAATAAAGGAGAGTGGTGCTGTATCTATAATACTCTTGTATGTGCTTGTCAAATACACAGAAAATTTAAATTAAAAGGACATTTCAGTGGCTCTCACCCCCCAGGAGGTTTGATCTGCATAAGTCCAAATCACAACTCTGCATGGACCATTGTTAGTGAGCAAGCCTACTGTGGTCTGCCAATGGGAACCTACTGTGCTCTGCCATTAAGACTGCCTTTCTCTTCCATACAGACAGAATTTCTGTCTTTTCATAAAGCTGGAGCACTGCTTAAACAGCCTATGAACCCATTTAATGTTTTAAACATAATTAATATTTATTTTACTTGTGTGTGTGTTAGCCCATGTGTGTAATGATATGCATGTGATGATCATAGGATAACTTGTCGAAGTTGGTTTTCTTCTTCATCATGTAAGACCTAGGAATCAAACTTGGGTTGAAAAATTTGTTGGCAATCACCTTTACCCACTGAGCCCTTTCATAAGCCTGTACAGACCCATTTCTGAGTGTTTTAATTTTGTGTGTTTCTGTGTTTGTGCTGTGTTTGTAGTGTTCATGTGTATGCATGAGGAGGACACAGATTGACCTCCTCAATAGCTCTCTACCTTAACTTTTGAAATAGTCTCTTACTAAACCTGGCCCCCACCAAATGGCTAAACTAGCTGGCTACCCAGCTCCACCATCTGCCTGACCCACCTCACTGTTTTTCTGGGGTTACAGATGTCTAGGACCCTGCCCGAGTCTGTATACGGTTGCTAAAGAGCCAAACTCAGAGCTCCAAGCTTACAAGCTTACGCAGCACGTGCCTTGCAGATGGAGCCAGATGCCCAGCAGTAACTTTGAGCATTCCTCATGCAAAGTGCCACAGATGAGGCCACAAGGCGTGTCTGTACCATGGCATCATACCATGCTCGCTGCCCATTCTGAAACAGAACCACATGACAGCCTCGTGACGAATGAACAACTCTGGGTGGATCCTCAGTCAGGACCAGTTCAAGAAGATGAAAGACATTCCAAGATGTCTGGAGAAGGAGTGGAATTAGAGAAGCCCTTCTTGCTTCCAACGCACACAGTTCAGCTCATGGTTTTTCTGTGGAGTTCACTGCTGGAAAGGTGTGTATCATAAAACAGAAGCCAACTGCCTCCGTATTGAAGTCAGCGTTATAACATGACAGACAGGAGGAAAGAGTACTTCATAGACAGGGTGGCCTAGCCAATAAAGGCCTGGCCAAGGCTAATGACCTAAGTCCCATCCCCACACACCCACAAACCCAACCAATTCATTAAGATAAAAGTTGCTTTAATTTTTTAATATAGCACTTAATACATATTTTTAAAAGAGAAAGGACCACTGGGAAGCCTTTTGAAGACCTAGGGTCTCACCCAGTGTTGCTATGACTGTGCTGTTACCAGCTGCTGGGGCAGTCACACAGAGCCCTCTCACGGATGCACTGATAAATCCAGAAGCAAAATGCAATTACAAGAAATTCCAGCTCCATGTTCAATGGCCTTTCATGTTCGGACTTTAATTCAAATTTTAATAGGAAAACTCTTATTTGGGGGAAGGTATGTGTCTGAGAAGAGATAGGTTCCTCAGCATCCGAGGAACTGATGTCTGGTGCCTACTGCACGGCAATGGACCAGGACAGCTGCCTACCTGTGCTGTCTTCCTTGGAGAGATCCTGAGTGCTTTTCAAGATGGGCTAAACTGACATGACATGAGTGAATGTTACCATGTGTTTTCAATCTTTATTAGAAACATATTATCCTTCCTTGGATGTATTAGGACCTGCAGGACTCATATTTCCAGGACTGCGCTGTATATGTTCTCTGTTTCGAATTTCCCTTCCTCCTCTCTGCTGCCCCCCACCACCACCTTTTTAATTTAACTAGAGAAAATGACATGTTAATTTCAGCTCCACCTCTGCTGGGTCATCTTCGGGTCAGCAGATTAGAGACATCAGCAGAAGAGAGAAGACAGTGCATTCCAACTGCAGGGCAGGCTGACCCAGCCATCAATCAGGCTGACGGCAGCATTTGAACAATGACAGTCATCTGTCAGGAAGCAGGAGGTGGCGTCTCATTAACACACCGCTCACCTGCCCTGAGCTACACCTCGCTTATAATAATATCCATCATTCACCTTCAAGGTGTAGCTTTTTTTTTTTTTTTCCTGCTCCATGAAATAACAGGCTCTCTGTTTCCTCTCTTCCTCCTCCTGGAGTTCACAAGATCTAGTTGTGATGAAAAGAGAGGACCACAGAACAGATGAGACAATGTGAAGGGGTAGGGTAAGATGGGATAGGATAGGATGATGGATGGATGGATGGATGGATGGATGGATGGATGGATGGATGGATGGAAGGATGGAAGGATGGATAGATGGATGGAATGGATAGGGTGGGATGGATGGATGGATGGAATAGATGGAGTGGGATGGATGGTTGGATGGATTGAATGGATGGGTTAGGATAGATGGATGGGATGGATGGATGGATGGATGGATGGAATGGAATGGATGGGGTGGAATAGATGGATGAATGGGTGGATGGATGGATGGATGGATAGATTGAATGGATGGGTTAGGATAGATGGATGGGATGGATGGATGAGGTGGGATAGATGGATGGAGGGAGGGAGGGAGGGATGGGATGGGATGGGATGGGATGGGCTATGGCAGGAGGAAGGCAGTAGGGGACAAAGATGCTGGTACCATATCCCAGTCTTGTAACTGTCACACATGGACCCATGGGTGCCAGGCTGAGGTAGTTATAGAGCCATGAAAAGCCAAGGTAGTCCTTAACTCAGGAGTTCCATTTGCCCCATAGCATGTTACTTTGTTCCATGGAGGACTGGCACACACTGAGGCAAACATTGTCAGGACTTTAGAAACTCCCACTGCTCACGTCTGCTAAGCATGAGGCACTTTGGTCCATACAGTGCCCACTTCCCTCTCCCAGGATTCATCTACTCACAAACAGTACCACTGAAGGGATGGCACCATTTTCTGAGGGTCACTGTTATTGTCATGAGTCTCATTACTTGGGTAATCCCATGTCTTGGGCCTGTGCACCATTTAAACAGGTCACAAATGGATTCCTTCATAGACTCAGTCACTATCCAAAACCAATTATAAGTTTCTAAATAGTCTTCCCCTTCCACTGTCATGGAACTGAAGTCAAATACATGTATGCACACACACACACACACACACACACACATATTCTCATATAAACATATATACACACATATGTAAATACAAACATGTACACATATATACATAGGCAATGGTAAATACATATACACATAGAGAGGGACGGGCATATCCTCCTTTATAATTCTTGAAAAAGGAATGTAATAACTTAATTTTTTATTTCAGGTTCAGAAAGTTATGAAAGTATAGGAGGAACTTGAGGATCATAAAACTGAATCAAAAGCAGCAAGGTGACTGTAAACCAGAGGACAGCAGAGTCCCAGGTCACAGACCCACAGCTCCTCGGCCTCCTGGCCATGTCGGAGTCACAGATGCGCACTTGACACATTTCATTCCCAGAGGAAAGGGATGGGGAGGAGGAGTAAATAGATGGGGGATATGCACGGCGAGATGGTGTGTTCTCTCCTAGTCAAGGATATGCACGGCGAGATGGTGTG